>NW_020200619.1:7065-8714 GCF_001531365.2 Cynara cardunculus var. scolymus
TCAGATGGTTTGTTTAGGAAGATGGTTTGATCAGTTTGTCCGCGTTTATATAAAATTTCTTCTTTTTCCTTCAGAATTTTATTTAACTGTATTATTTTTAAATCAAGCTTACTTATTTTGGCAATATGTTCGTCATTAACTAAAACTAATGATTTATATATTTCTTTTAGTTCAGATAACTCGGAGTTTAAAGTATTGAATTTTTCTTCAGTAATTTTGGACTCAGATTGCAAAGATTTGGCCCAATTCAAATTTCCAGCATTTTCAAGATAAATTTTGGTACATCTTTCTTTTAGCATTTTTATTTGATCTTCAAAATTATTTGAACGCTCTTTTTCTGATTTTAATTCTTGCTGGAAATTTTGAATATAGAGTTTCATTTTATTCATCTGTTTAATGCATGTTTGATGAATTACCTCATCATTCATCTGAGTGTATTCTCTAATCAATTCATTGTTTGTTTTAGCCATCAAGCACACATGTGCAACGGCTTCAGCTTCTTCTTCCTCATCTGTCAGATTTAGCCAATGTTCATCCTCGACCATAAGAGCTTTGCGAGCATCTCTTTGCTTTGATAGAAGAAACTTATTCTTGTAATAGTCGGTATCACGATTTACCGGCTTCTTACAGTTGATAGCAAAGTGGCCGAGCTTGCCACAGTTATAGCATTTGGTATTCTCATCGGCTACTCCTTTGCTAAATTTCTTCCCTTCTTCTGGATTTCTGTCATGCTTCTTCTCGAATCTTTTCTCGTCATATTTCTTTTTCTTGCCAAATTTGTCCTTGTAGTCATACTTTGATCTTGACGAGAATCTTTGATTATTCGAGTGAGGCCTTTTGGAGAACTTTTTCTGGAATGCTCTGGTCAGCATTGCCATAGCTTGCTTTATTTCTGACATTTCAGAATCAGATTCTGAGCTGTTACTGTCTTGCGACTCATATTCACTTGATTGGATAACTTCAATAACTTTCTTCCCAGCTCTGCTTTTATATTTYTTCTCCTTTCTCTCAGATACAAGAGCTAAAGGATCAGCAATTTCCTTTTCCTTCTTCTTTGAATTACGGATCTCCAAAACATCCTGTTCATTTTGTTTCATAGTTTCATAGATTTCATGGATATCGATATCAGATAACTGTTTGTTAAATCTGATATGATTTGCAAATGGTTTCCATTATGGCTGGAGATTGTTAAGAAACTTAACATTTATCTCAATAGTGGTTTTGGAGATTCCGTTCTTAGTTAGCTCATTCAGCAGTCTGGCAAGTCGGTTATAAACATCATTAAGGCTTTCTCCCTCTCTAGCCTTGAATTCTTCTTAAGCAGAAATACAGTTTGTAATCTTCAGTCTAGTTCCAACTTTAGAACCCATCATCATCTTTTCTATCTGGATCCACATGTTGTGACCAGATGATTTGTAGCTATCAATACTGGTATAGATGTCATTGGTCAGTGCTTGCATCATATAAGATTTGCAAAGCACATCAGCATGTGCTCTCTCTTTATCTTCAGGAGTATACTGATCTTTCCGTTTAGGTAATCTCTGTGCAGGAATGCCTAGTACAGAATCAGCTTCTACTATTACAAAGAATTCAACAGGACCTTCCAGTAGAGATTGCATGATCAGTTCTCCTTCTTTCATTCTTTCAAT
>NW_020200619.1:9884-17561 GCF_001531365.2 Cynara cardunculus var. scolymus
GTGCAAAAATGTGTAAAATGGATATCTTCAAATCCAAACTGTTGCAGCTTGCTTTGATACCAATTGATGAGTCCAGATTTCATACAAACATGATATGATCTTCATATATTGTGATGAACATCAAAGTAGAATTAAGATGATTAGATTGAGAGGAGAGAGAATATTACATCAGCAAATCTTGATTTTCAGATTAATGACAAAAGCTTAATTAGAATTACAAGGTGAATGCTATTTATACTAGGAAATGTAAAGACTAAACTATTACAAGGAAACTATACTAAGGAGAAACTTGAATACAACATTTAGCACTAACTTGAACCCAACATTTCTTCTTTCGTCCTAGCGATATCATTTCGGCGACATTGATTGATCAATGTGTTGAAACGATCTTAGGTCTTCTGAATCGGTTCATCAGGAAGAGCCTTGAAATTAGTGTATTTGTTGAGGCATTGCGCCCTACGATTTTTCTTCGTCTTCGCACCTCCTTCTAGTTGGCTCGCTAGTTCATCCCATATCTTCTTTGCTATTGTACAAACATCGAGAGATTGGAAGATGTCATTTGGAATGGCCATAATGATCAGCCTCTTAGCCTTCTGTTGGCCTCTACATGCACAAGGTCGTCTTCATCCCAGTCCTTTTCATCTTTAGCCATATAGTAAGCAGCAACTTCTGCAGTAGTGCTTGTTCCAGGGACTCTTGGAACAAGAGTTTGAGGAACATACAGGCCTTCCGTGACGGATTTGAGAAGATTCCTGTCCATCCCCTCCAGGAAGTTTACCATCCTTATCCTCCATTGTGGATACTCTTCTCTTTGAAGAGTTGGAGGTTTGGTGAGGGAACCCACACTATATGCAAAATTCTAGTTGGCCATTGAGAATATTTGAAGAGAAAGAACACGCTTTTGGAGAAGAAGAGTGAATTTTAATTGGATGAAAAATTGAGAGATTTTGATTTGATCGTTTTTGATTGAAGAACAATCAATTGGCTCTGACACCAATTGTTGATCCCAGATCCCTCAATAACACGAATATTCAAGTTATGAATAACCTAAATATATCGTGTGGATGAAAATAGTGAAGAACACATAAGAATATTCAAGAATAAGTTTGGGTGTCAAATGATTCACTATTATTCAAATGATTGATTAAAAAGTGTAAACGATTACAAGAATGATAAAGCCTATTTATACAAGTAATCTAATTATGGAGATTGCTATCTATGGATAAAATCTCGCAAATCTCTTTATGAAAGCAAGCAATCTAGAATCATGGAAACTAAATAAACCAAATTAAGGTAATGAGAATCTAGCTGTCGATTTGCCATCTCTAGCTGTTTTCTTGATGATGTGTTCAACCATGAGTCTTGTGGTCTTCTTGATCGAGTACCTCTGGTTGAACTGTTGTGGAAAACTCCAAGTGTTGGTAACCAGAGGGGTTATGGAGATGCGTAGTTCATCGCACCTATGGACCTTCATCGCATCTCTGGTTATATTAGGCACTTAGACTTTTTGCTTGAGAGTCTTCCATCGGCCTTCTGCTTTTTCATACTTGTATGTTTTTCATTACTTTTAGAAATATGAGTGATGGGGTCTAACATAGTATGAAAGCGGTTAACAAAGATCGGTTCCACAAGGACATACCAACTTTGCTTAGAACCTGTGAGAATCAAAGAAATCGATAAATAGAAACCAGGATGGCAACTAAAAGAAATCGATCAAAACAGAAAAACATCTAAAAGAAATCGAGAGAAACCCAAAAAGAAATCGTCAATAATAAATCATCTACGTGAATCGATCAAACAGAAAAATCTACCGATGATTTACATATGAATAATTTATTCCTACGTTTTCAACCTTTTTTAATTTCTTATTTGAAAACACACACACATACACACACACACACATACGCACTCACGAACATATACACGCACGCATGCATGCGCACACCCACACACGCATGCATGCATGCTCGCGCACACATGCACACGCACGCACCCATCCACACACAATAAATAAGTAATTAACATGACACATGTCATCTTATAGTGAGCCGATTTTAGTGTTTTCCCGCCTAAACACATATCTAGATACAATTTACATTAACAGTTCAATTAAACTCATTTGATTGACATGCGTCCTCTTATTCAATAAATTTTATTATTGGGTTAATTAGTGTAACACCCCAATACAACACATTGCATGTAACACATACTTCATACAGAAGAAATACATGTTTATATACCATTCAGGTCCCTTAGTACAAGAATTTATCATACTTAATACATGTCTCAAAAATTCAAAATACATTTCTTGTACTAATCAACGTTCATCAGTCAAAACTATACAACAGAGACAAATCTTCATGTAGAAATGCATATAGGAAAATATCACATTTTCCCCTTTCCCTTACCGTCCGTACCTCCTGCAATACATATTTAAAATCACAAAACGAGGGTTACACTGAAAGGTCTAGTGAGTTACCCTATTTAAGATATTGCAGGGTGAAAATCACCAAAACTTTTAAGTAAAACAACTTTTCATAATTATAGCAAATATATGAACAAATAAGGGCATAATACTAATACCTTCCACTTTTCAAGTCCAATTTCTCTTCTTACAAATAATACATCAAATTCAAAACAGGTTTATACTAATCAAATTATCATGATGCCACTTTTAAACCTTTTGAATCAAAAAGGTTAATTTAAAGTTTCAGGCCAAACCTGGTGTCTTTTCCTTAATAACATCCTGACTATGCTTTCCAATAAGAACCCTGATCCTAAACCTTTAAGTCACAAAGAAATAAAGATTCCAGACCTTGGTAATCTTAAAGAAAATAATAGTAGGAGTTATATTACATAACACACACACATAAATGCCACCCTTATATCCAAATGTACACCTCTCCTTGATATGCTACCCTTATCCCTTGGTCCACCTCTCCTTGATATGCCACCCTTATCCCATGGTACACCTCTCCTTGATATGCCACCCTTATTTCCTCATTAAAACATTTTACGAAAACAATTCCAAATAGACCGCAGTCAATGGAATTGTTATGAGTTCAAAATTATTAAAATTCCCATTTTATGTAAAAATAACAGTTTTATCAATCATGCACAAGGCATAAATACAAATCCGGTCAACATAAACTTGGCCGGACTTCATTTCCGGTCAAGTCTTGGCCGGTTTACCAAATCCGGACAACATATCACCCAAGGCCTGTCCGATTTAACACTTAGAATCAATTCCAACACTTTTATCCGGACAACACATAGTCGTATTCATACTTCTCCGCTCAAAACATAAACTCAATATTTATAAATCGTTTAACACTTCTCCGGTTTAAGGCTAAACCGCTTATGCCTTGACCGGTTTAAGTCTAATCCGGACAACACCTCAATGGTTAACTTTTATATCAGATGAAAAAGCTATACAATCAATTATACAACTATAAGCAGTCTAAAAGAAATTTAAACCACTCACCTTGAAAAGCCTTTGAAATCAAATACTTCAAATCAACTTGATCTTGCAATCCGGTCAACTTAAATCGCATAAAAACTTCTCACAAATAGTAGAAAAGATGCAAATGGAGGTTGGACCCTCCTTTTATACCTTTCCAAAACAGTATGGCGGTTAAACTGCCTCCTTCACATGCATGTATTCACATGACTCATGCATACATTCATTCATGCATTGTTAGGACTGAAAATCATTATTAAAATGTATTCGTCTTGAAAGTTAAATATTGTCTATGTTGTAAAAGTCATCGTGTTTGACTTTTCTTAGATAGGTTTGACTTTGACTATGTTTAGAAGTTTGACCCTATAAATAGGGTGATGTCTTTTGTAATCTTGTAAGAGAGCTTATTGTAAAATCACATTACGTAATAGAGGGTTTGACCAGAGCATGGAATGTTTGACTTTCTCTCTCAAAGTTCATATGTGTTCTTGAAGTTAAATCACAGATCTGCCATTGTTATGGAGCTTTCATGAAGATTGATCATTAAAGTGGGATACACAATTGGTATCAGAGCAGTGTGTGCAAGAGATCAGAAAAAGAAATCAGATTTTGAAGATTTTTTTTTCGATATTATTTTCTGATTTTTTTTTTGTTCTTCGTGTCTTGTTCTTTTTTAAGTTTGATCCGAATTTTTTTGAAAATTGTGTTTTTTCGTGTTAAAAACAGGATCATTTTGTGCGTAATCTTGTTGTGAATCTTTGTTTCACACAAAGATTTACATTTTGATCATGTGATTTCAAGTTTTTGGTGAAAATCTGTGTTTTTAAATTTTTCGTGTTCTTAATTTTTTTTAAATCTCAGTGTTTTGATCCATTTTAGTTAATAAATCTTTTTTTTTTTGTTTTTGGTCCTAATCTCTCATTTAGCCCATCTGATTAAAGGCCCATCTCTTTAGCAAGAGTCCATTCATCCACTATCATCTACATCGATCAGGTTCTTTCAAGTTCATCAACCAGTGTTCGTCTCAAGTTCATCGCCTGAAGGTCATCCGATTTAGGTTAAATCAGTTTGAGGGATTCTTGAGCGGATATTTGATCGATTTAAGCTTAGGCTTGAGCGGATATATGAGCGGTTAGTTCATAGTGTGACCGGATTTCTGAGCGATTTAGACACACGGGTAGTTCAGTTTGATCGTATTCGGACATAAGGTAAGTTTTTATTGACCGTATACGGTCATCATTTGAGCGATTGGTAAGCGATTTAAAGACAGCCTTGTGCGATTTAATTTATGTGTTTTGCGATTTAAGTAAAAGAGTTGAGCGATTTAGGACTTAGTGTTTTTGTGCATCGAGTTATCCGGTTTACTAAATCGTTCAATCTATCTCATCCGAATTCTTAATCGATCAACAGGTACTCGTTTGTCTGTGTTTCAAGGTAAATCGCTCAGTGTCTAATCGTTCATTGCTTCTTGACCTAATTTTTGCTAAATCGTTTGATTTAAGGTTATCTGAGTTTGTTGATTCAAGAGGATTCATATATCGATCCCATTTATGACTGATTTTGCAAACCATTTGAACAGATTTTACTTGGGTTCTTTGATCGATTTATTTTAAATTACTCAGATTCTGTGTGCGATTTAAGAAATCGCTCAATCTCAGGCTATAGTTTTTGTTCGAATTAGATTCTGTCATGTTTGTTTAGATCTTGGATTTGGGAAACAAAATGATTTGTGGTGAATTCTTGACTGGACTTGGATAAATTGAATTTGGATTTTGGATTTGCTGAATACAGATATCTGAACACTGTTTTGATTAGACTCAATATTGTAGTTCTTTGCTTCATCAATCATCTGACAGCTTCGCTCGAATTCTACTTAGCAGCTGGCAGTGACAAAGGATGTTGTGTGGAAGATTGGGTTTTTGTGTAAATCACTCAATCCTGAATTTGTGAGTAGTTCTTTATTACAACAGCAGCAAAGATTCACCTGAACCAGTGGTAACCATGGGAATGACAACAACAGTGGACAGCTAGATCTATCATCATCATCCAGTTTGTTAATTTCCAAGTTCCTCAATCGGATTTCATAGTTGGTTATCGCAAAGCAACTCTCTCAAATTGTCTGGATACTAATTTTGTTTAACACTATTGATAAACATTGTTTGAAAATGACTGTTATGCTGTTTTCTTGCTTAAAGGTGCTGGTAACAGCTGCTGTGATAGGTTTAGTTGTTTATTTTGCTGTGTGATTGACCAGGTTTAGGTAGCTTTGAGCAGACTTGAGAGTGTGCGGTTTAGGCAGTCAAAGTGGTTGAATATTATTTGATTAGCTCGTCATTTGAACARATACTTCCAAAGCTGCTTTGACCAGGATTCAGAGGCTGTTAGTTTTGAGCAGTTTACAAATTATGTTAGCTGCATATTGAGTATTTCTTTAAACAACATTTTGATCCTTTAAAGACTGATTTTTGAGCTGTTTATGATCATGCAGTAAACTCTTTTAAACAGATTTGAAGCAGATTTGAATTAGTTTTTGTTTGAAGCTGGAGTTGATATATCACAAGTRAAAGTGAACTGACTTGTTTCTGCAGTGATCAGCTTGTATTGTGAATCGTTTTTGTTTGGATATTTTAGGCAGTAGGTTGAATATTTTCATGCAGTGATTGGTGAGTGATTTAAGCATAGATCATTTTTGAGTGGATTAAGGAGCCAATTATTAATCAGATCTTACTTAAATTACTGTTTGATTTTCATCTATTTTGCTTGTGATTGCACAGAAGGTAARGACTATCAACCTGTTTGTGCTTTGAGCAATTTAGAATCTGTTTGTTGAGCAGTTTAGACTGTTTGTTTATTGCTCACTGAACCTGTTTCTTGTTTCATCACACAGAGAAGAGTAGAGGAATTACTGTTGCTGGAAGAGTGAAGCAGGTTGAAGAGTTTTACACTACTTGCTGCTGGTTGCTGTTTTTGAACAGTTGTAGAGTGAAAAGATGCTGCTCCTGTTATAAACAACTACTTTTCTTGTAGAATCATATAGTGTCAAGGACTTCCATATCAATGACACTAGCTTGGACCTGATAATTGTTCACTGTTTAAAGTGTAGATTGTATTGTATTGTATTTCATTAGTTCTGGTATTGTAATCGTATTGTTGATTTGGTCTTGGTCAATTGTTTTGGGCTTGTTTCATCTTGGATTTTTTTTTGTGTTTTTCGTCTTTGAGTTTAATTTTTTTTATATTATAATTTTGGATCATTTTGTTTATCTGTTTTTTTGTTTTTTTTTTGTGTTTTTAACTGGTTGAGACAGTTTTGAACTATTTTCCGTCGTGTAAACTGTTTTTCATCAGTTTTAACTGTCTTTAACTGTTTTGAACAGTTTTTAACTGTTTTCAACACTTTTGACTGTTTTTACTGGTTTTTGACAGTTCCTCGTCGTTTTTCTAAATTCTCATCAGTTTTTGTGTTTTATGTTATTTTTTTTAGCTTAACTGTTCCTGATTTCTTTTAGTGATTTCACTGCATAGATCCTATAACTGATCAATTTTTTTAATGGCAGATATCCTAAAGGAGATGAAAGCTAAGATTGCTGAGCTGGAAAAGAGCATTGTGAACTATAAAGAGAAATACATAAATATGTATACTAAGAATTATGCTAATGAGGAAAATATGAAAATTTTGAATCAGGAGCATAAAGAAATATTAGAAAGAGTTGAGAATGATTCCAAGTATCAGATTAATAAACTTAAAAAATCCTTGGATGATGTCAGAATAAAATGTGAAAAGGAGATAAAAACATGGAGTAAGTCTAATAAAGATTTGTTCAATAAAGTCCAAAAAGTTCAAAATGAACTAAATGCTGAGAGGAACTCTTTTGGGAGGAAAAATACAGAGACTGAGGACTTTACTGAGAAAATTCATAAACATGAGAATGATTTGATTGAGTTAGAGAAAGGAAAAGTTTTGGAGTCTGAACAAAATTTGAATACTGAAAGATCAGTTTTGGGAAAAGAGAAGAAATTTTTTTTCTGAAATAGAGAAATTTTTTTGTACTGAACGTGAATCTTATGAAAATAAGATTAATTCTCTTGAGCTGAATGCTAAATTTCTTTTAAATCAAATTTCAGATTTTGAACAACTTATCATCTTGGAACGATCCAAGTTTGATACGAGAAGAAAGAGTATGAAGAAGAATGTCAAAGAAAGAATTTGGAATTGT
>NW_020200619.1:18578-51292 GCF_001531365.2 Cynara cardunculus var. scolymus
CAAACGAGGCTTCTGGACATTTCAGTTCAGGACCCGTGCTTTACCGAGTGTGGTTTCTAAACACTCAGTTTAGAACCCGTGCTTAAAATGTTTTCTTAATTTTTTTTAATTCTTTTGAGCTTAACTGATTCATTACTTAAATTTGTTTTCTAGGGAGAGTCTCTAGAAATTTTCAATAAATGTTTTTGGAAAATGAGTTGTTTTTGGAAAACGAGTATATTTTCTGAACAAGTATTTATTGAGATTTTACTTGCATAATTTCTCGTCGTACATAACTCCAATACCTGTTTCAGCTATTCTTCAAACTGTTATTATCACGTCTCTTATACGAAAATCTTTTTCGGTGATAATACACTCGTTTGTATTTAATTTTGTTTTCTGATATTTCTTTTACATTGATACATATACATTCATTTTTTTTAATATCAGAATATGTAAACTTGTTCTTACAGATCTTCATTCATTTCTCTCGCATATCGAATAGTCGAATTGTTGTCGCATCATTCTTTCGTTAATTGTGCTTAAAGCCAAAATTTTTGATCAAATTCTTTTATCTGATCATTGTACTTTAAAGAAATAACGTTTTGATCAATCATTGTGATCATTTGAGCATAATATGCTATTTTAGGAGGGACTGAGTGCTTATCAGAAATACCTCTATGGAATGTCAAAACCGACAGACCTACCCAAGAGGACAACCATATCTGAGTGAGCTTAAATACAAAAGGGTTTGTGTGCTGAGACTAAAATGAAAAGAGAGGGGTAGTTGTTGTGAGCATAAAAGAATTGACGAGAGTTGTGTCAGGATTAAAAGAATATGAAAATCCTGTTCTAAACTTCTATAATCCGGGCATACCACATAATCTATTAGTTCTCGATTTGTTGGAGACTAATATTGAAAAAGGGAAAGCCCAGGCCAATTCTTGTCACAACCCCACCAACTACTCATTTATCTCTCAAAAGATAAGTGTTTCAATAACACTTAGGGCACACAGCTCATCATCTATCAATTTCTCACTCGGAGAAAGTTGATATTGAATCAGAAGGATATATGTCCCCCCTTCAAGTCTTTTTGATCACATATTGAGTTTGATAAATTTGTGTAGTACACACGATTTATCTTTTTGAGCCTAAACAGAAGCATACGTTGCTTTATTCTTCTACACTACACAGATTTAGCATTTTATATGTTATTTTGCCAAAACATTCATAGATATGCTTTTCTTAAGCTATCGATGATTGAATGGAAGACCTGGTGAGATGAGCATAAAAAAGTCTCATATATATAGTACATCCATTGTAATGAGTATATCTGTTATACTCACAGGCCAATCTTTTTATAAGATTGAAAACAATTTCATTTGTTGAAATTGAATGTTACCTTCCCATTCTCTTAATCTGAAAACATTAAATAAGTGGATTTGCAAATATCTACTTACAGTTTCATGATTTGACGGTTTAAATGGAGGATTTCATTCATCTTATGTATGATGGAATGATTTTCATTTCATCATAAGGGGGAGTATGTAATAATGAATGAAATATCATTTCCGAACATTTTAAAGGGAATTTGATGCAAATATCAAGGGGGAGTAACTTTGAAATTGGCAAAAGACTCAAAAGAAGTGTGATTGAAGATAATTACAGAAAGATTATTCATGTGCTACAATGACTGAGAGATGTTGAATGTTTTACTGAAGCTTAATTCTGAAGATTCTTTGAAGATCATATCTTGTACATTGTTTTGGTTGATATTGTTCTACTTTGTCAAAAGAGAAGATCATCGTGGTTCTACATTCAAGGGGGAGGATGCTAGAAGATCTATCTCAACTGTTGATTGTTTTAAAATTTCAAGTTGAAGAATTCTTTTGAAGATGACATAATGTGCTTAAAGTTTCAAAGTTCAAACAGAACTCAAAGCGCAGAATTTCTTTCAAGTCTGAATACAAAGGGGGAGAATGTTAGGACTGAAAATCAGTATTAAATTGTATTCGTCTTAAAAGTTAAATATTGTCTATAATTGTAAAAGTCATCGTGTTTGACTTTTCTTAGATAGGTTTGATTTTGACCATGTTTAGAAGTTTGACCCTATAAATAGGGTGATGTCTTTTGTAATCTTGTAAGAGAGCTTATTGTAAAATCACATTACCTAATAGAGGGTTTGACCAGAGCATTGAATGTTTGACTTTCTCTCTCAAAGTTCATATATGTGTTCTTGAAGTTAAATCATAAATCTGCCATTGTTATGGAGCTTTCATGAAGATTGATCATTAAAGTGGGACACACATGCATATATCATGCATACATATGCAGCCACATATACACATAATCTCATACATGCATCTACATTAAGCACATATTTTTCACACACTAGCATGCTCAAATATAACAAATTTATCATGCTATCACGTAATCACTTATCAAATAATCATATATTAATTACCTTGGGTGATAACCAGGATCCAGTTATCACAATTAATTCTTGTGGTAACTGATTCCCGAAAAAAATGAGATTTACTTCTAAGTTGAAATTCAATTTACTGATATAGTTTCATTTCTAAATTCAATTTTATTCTAAGGTTAAACTTAACTTTAACTAATTATTGATATAGTTTCATTTCTAAATTCAGGTATAAAGAGTTATTATTCAAAGTAACTGAGAGATTAAAAAAGAAGATCATGAAGTAAGAAACCAGATCCTACTCTGAAGTCTTCTTTTTCGAACTTAGAAGTCAGAACTCTGAAGTCTGAACGTTGAACTCTTCTTTTTCAGACTTAGAAGTCTGAACTCTGAAGTCTTCTTTTGCAGACTTAGAAGTCTAAACTCTGAAGTCTTCTGAGTTCAGACTTAGCTGACCCGAACTCTGAAGTCTTCTTTGGTTGATATGTGGTAATTGATTTTATTACTTTGTTTGATTGTTTATTTTGATTACATTTGGGAAATCTTCTTTTCCAGAAGGAGCACTATGCAGAGCCTCTGTATCTGAGCTCTGTGTCCGAGCTTTGTATCTGAGATCTAAACTCAAGGTCTTCAGACTTTGAAGACAAGTCTTAAAAATTTAGACTTAGACTTAGACTTAGACTTAGTATTGTAAGTACAATTCATAGATCTGAAGACAAGTCTTTAAGACCTAGACTTAGTCTTGTAAGCACAATTCAGAGATGGATAAGTCTATAAGACTTATACTTAGTCTTGTAATATTTTCTTGACCTAGAGTGTTGATCCTCTCTCATTGAAATATAGTGTTTCTGTTTATTCAGTTTCAGCGATCATCACTGAGTCTGTTTTGTGATCACTGAAACATACATTGTAACTCTCCAGTGACTCTTATACTTCAAGAAGACAAAACTCACACCAAAGAACCTTCAGCAATATCGAAGATAGAAACTGAAGATTAGAGACTAGTACGTTCATGATCTGAAGAGACATGCAGGAATTACAAACTAGTCAACATATGTCTGAAAACGGCACAAGTGTCAACGAATGCTGAAGAGACCTCTAGCATCATCCCAACATTTAGTGATCAAATGAAGCTTACCATGCACGTTTGTTTTTTGTCTTGTCGTTCCACACATAATAAGGACAAACCCATATCTTTTCTAGAGCATATTATTGTACGGAGCCAATTAGGTGACTCTAGTGCTTACCAACTCTATGAAAAGATGTCTACTCATGAATAGACTAAAGGACTATTCACTGTAGCAAAGTACAAGTTTTCCTCCAAAAGCTTGACACGTGTTGTGTACCTTCTAAATTGCATTTAATGCAATAGGTATAAATAGCTGAGTGTTCTCTACTCAGACAAAGCAATTAGAATTTGTCTTCCTCATTCTAAGAAGCTTACCCAAGAACAGGCTTGTTCCTAACATTTTGTAGGCCTTGGGCGAACGTAAAAAATAGGGCCCACTGCAAGAAACAAGGCTTTTAGCAATGATTTTTGTCGTTGCTAAAAGTCCATTTATCATTAGAAAGAGTATATAACAACATGTCGTCGCTATAACTTGTGGCGGAAATATGTCATCGCTAAAAGGCGCATCGTCAAAGCTCACTTTTCTTGTAGTGACCTTTAGTAAGTATGAAAAAAATTTAATAAATGTTTTTCATTAGTATAAAATTGAGTACAAGAAATGCTAATAATTTACTAAATTAATAAATATTCTTTATCTTTATTATAGATAGATAAGAGAGTACTTAAATTTATGTACTTCTTATTAGGTAATTTGAAACCAAAAGTATAGAAGCTGTGGTTGATAATTTTTTATAAACAGTAAGAATTTTTTTTAGTTCATAACAAGAAATATGTGTTATTTTGATACAAAAAGAGAATTCGTGTGAATAAAGTAATCATGAGGGTTAATGAGAGATCAATAATAGAGATGATTATTAAGGTTTTCTCGACAAGTAGACAAACGAGGATCAATAAGAATATAAAAGAAAAGATGATCCATTGAAATCCAATAAGAATAAATAATATGCAAACTCAACAAATGATTGTTTGAACAATCAAACAAAATCTTATGGTATGGTGGAATTGCAATGAAAGATACATAAGTCAAACAATTGATTGAAATATTTAAATTCTATTTTCCTTCTTATTTTTGCCCAACTAAAAAAGATGTAAAAATTAAAAGTTTCTAGAACATGACATATATGATAGGCATTACTAAATACATTTAGTAGGGAAAATTTATTGATTAATTACAAAACCATGAGTCACGTCATAAATCATAAGAACAATAGATTAATTGTCAAACAATAGTAAAATATTTTTTGTAGAAGCAAAAATAGATAACAATAGTCATCGAAAACAATTAAAACAACATAACCATATAGCAATAGTCAAATAGAAGTAGAAATACATAAAAATATCCAATAAAAATATATAGCAATAGCAAACATATGATCTTAACGTTGAATTGTTGAAGCACGAAAGTCAAGCATATAGAAATAGCAATAGCCAATATCATTGGACCTTGCTGGAGATAAAAAAAATTAGAGAGACAATAAACAATAGCATATATTAGATGACCATTTAATTTTCTGTATTTTCTTCTCCGCTGTAATTAGTTAATATATTTTTGGGCCCTTATTACCTACTAAATTATTTTAGCCTCTTATTATATACTACAATTTTTTGGGTTCCTTCAATTTATTAATTTTTTTAGACTACTTATATATGTTAAAGGAAAAAATTTGAACCCCTGATATATTTGGACCCTGGGCGTGTGCCCTCCCCCAAAGACGGCTCTACCCAAAAATATACTTCTCTTACTACTCTCTCTCTCTCTAAAACTACTCTCATCCACAAACCAAACCAAACCAAACTATTTGACAATAAGACAAAATACTTTTATTAAAAAAGAAAAATTTATTTATTTATTGCAAACGGTTTGCACTAGCAAACTTAGTTTGCAAATTTAAAAATTAATTAAAGAACAAATAAAAAGATAATGTAATAATTTAAGGATGATGTGTTAATATGTTATTGGTTCATTTTAGATTTTATTAGGATAAATCTTATTTGATTAAAAAGACAACTTTAATAAAAAATTTAAAAATATACCAAATTCATATTTTTCAATTCCCTACAAATAGAGACCAATGTTGACATATTTTCAACACACCAATTTTTCTCTTCATTTCAACTCATCATCTTGAAATTTCCAAAGATCTTGATTTTTTTTCAAGTTTCGTTTATGAATCCAAACAAACAATTTTTTTATTTATTTAAATCTCAACATTCTGATAACTATCAATACATCACTGAAAATGTTCAAACCTCGCAAAAAGCCTCAAGAGTCGACTATCCATGCGAGACTAAAGAAGATATGGCTTTAATGTCAACATGGGTCTTTGTTAGCGATGACGCTACTCGTGGTAGAAACCAAAAGAAAGGAGCGTTTTTTTCACGAGTGAAAAAAAAATACTATGATGCAACTCGAGAAGAAAATCCATAAGGTATGTGTAAACATCCCAAGTGGGAACTACAGTTAGATCGTGACATAACATGTTCTCGTTCGGAATATGAAGTGGGTGATGAAGAAAGTGGTGGAAGCACAAAAAGATCAAAAACTACGGAAGAAGAAACCGACCAAGAATCTCTAACTGTTGGTGGTTCAACAATTCAACGTCCTACAGGTAGAGATGCGGCAAAAAAGAAAGGAAAAGGTAAGACATCACAATCTTTTTCATTTTCTAATGACTTCTCCGCAGAACTTCGTGCAATGATGATTACAAGAAACAATGAAGTTGAACTCATGACAAAAAAACTGAACATTGACAGTCGAACAACACCACAAAAATCTACGTACACTGATGGCGAAAGAACATCTGTCACCAGAAGAGGAAGCGCTGAAAGAACGTCTTTTTGGAATGTTGTATGGATGGTAATTTAGATTTTCATATTTAGTATTTAGTATTTTGCATTTAGTAATTTCTTATTTCGTGTATTTTGTTTGCAGTTCACGTATTATATATTAGTAATTTCTGTTAAAATGAATGGTTATGATTGCTTTGGAAATTTGCTAAAGGTCACATGTTATTATCTCCTTTTGATGTGTTGTCCCTTTCACTAAACTTAACATGCCATTGTCCCCTTATGATGTGTTATCTCTTTCACTAAAGTTCACATGCCATTGTCTCCTTATGATGTGTTGTCTCTTTCACAAAAGTTCACATGCCGTTGTCTCCTCATTATGTTTTGTGTCTATCAACTTAAAGTTCACATGCCATTGTCACCCACTGATGATTCAAAGATTTCCTTATATATTTGTTGTCTTTCAAAAGATACTGATTCATAGAACCTCCTCAAACATCTTGCTAAAATGTCTCTGAATGAAAACTATTCATATGAGCTAGTTGACGAATTTGATGAATGGCAATCACGAGTTGTTGAACAAAACCAACTTCTTGATCGCATGGTTGAGGATATGATTATAAACTCATCCAATATGTTCATAGGAGATGAATCTCCAAGAGCTAGAAGAATATATCATGACAGGAAAAGTGAGATGGGTGAAGCGCGTTTGATGGAAGACTATTTTGTCGATAATCCAACGTATGATGATGTTATCTTACGAAGAAGATTTCGAATGAGAAGACCTTTATTCCATCATATAGTGGATGTTGTTACCGCTAATGACATATATTTTCAACAAAGACCTGATGCCACAGGTAGACAAAGTCTTTCACCATTGCAAAAATGTACTGGAGCTACGAGGGTGTTGGCGTATGGGACATCGGTTGATGCAATTGACGAATATTTGACAATGAGTGGTTCCATAACAAGGGAAGCTCTCATTAACTTCGTAAATGGTGTCATATCATGTTTCGGTGACAAGTACTACAGAAAGCCCACTAAAGATGATTTGGAAAGACTACTCTATGTTGGGGATCAACGTGGATTCCCATGTATGATATATAGTATTAACTGCATGCATTGGCAATGAAAAAAATTGTCCGAGCGCATGGGATGGACAATATGTTGGAAGAAGTGGAAAACCAACAATCATTTTGGAAGCCGTCGCATCATTTGATTTATGGATATGGCGCGCTTTCTTTGGAACACCAGGTTCGCTAAATGATATTAACGTACTTCACCGATCTCCTATTTTTGATGATATATTGGCAGGTCGATCACCAAAAGTTACCTATGTCGTGAATGGTTGTGAAAATGATAGGGCATATTATCTCACTAATGGGATATATCCTGCGTGGGCTGTAGTTTTCAAGTCAATTACGTTTCCCCAAATCCAAAAGCACAAGTTGTTTGCTCAAGTTCAAGAGTCATGTAGAAAAGATGTTGAACGAGCATTTGGAGTTCTACAAGCTCGTTTTGCATTTATTCGACACCCATGTCTTGTTTGGGACAAACATAATATGGGACAAATAATGATTGCTTGTATCATCATATGCACAATATGATAGTTGAAGGCGAACGAGATACATACCTCCATTGTTATGATCCTACTTAATTTCTTAACGACATATGCCCATAAATCGACAACAAGGAAGCTCTGTAGAAGATGATTGTCAACTGCCTGGATTCTTTGTTGAATGGATTGCACGCCTATCAAGTTATATGCCTATCAAGTTATATGGCTAATTGCGATATTGCTCCCTATTAGCCATATAACTTGATAGGCTTGCAATCCATTCAACAGAGAATCCAGGTAGCTGACTATCATCTTTTACAGAGCTTCCTTGTTGTCGATTTATGAGCATATGTCATATTTAGAGCGTTATGAGTTTCCCTATTGCGATATTATCCCGTGAAGAGCTTTATATTTAAAGCGTTGTGAAGCTCAAGATCCGTAAAGAGGGGTATGTTTTAACCCGTGAAGAGCTTTATATTTAGAGCGTTATGAGTTTTCATACTATATAAAAAATGGACTCGTAAAGAGGGGCCTGTTTTAACCCGTGAAGAGCTTTATCCAATCTATAGACATGATTTGGATACTTAGGATCAAAAAATCCTGGAGTGTTCAACATAAACTTCCTCTTGGAGTTTTCCATTAAGGAAAGAACTCTTTACATCCATTTGAAACACTTTAAAATCTTTATGGGCAGCAAAGCCTAGAAAGAGTGAATAGCTTTGAGTCTAGCCACTGGTACGAAGGTTTCATCAAAATCGATTCCTTATTGTCTATAACCCTGAGCAACAAGACGAGCCTTGTTGTGGGTCACCACACCTTGTTTATATAGCTTATTGCGATAAACCTATTTGGAACCTATCACAGTTTTGTTAGATGAACGTGAGGCAAGGTACCAGACATTGTTCCTATCAAACTCAATGAGTTTCTTTTCCAAGGAAATGACCCAGCTAAGGTTTGAGATAACCTCATTGATTTTCTTGGGTTCAACTAGAGAAAGAAAGTTGATAAAGAGACATATATTACCTAGACCTCGACGTGTCTGAATACCTACACTTGGATCAGCAAGAATTTGATGTATTGGATGGTCTTTAGTCCATCTCTGAGTTGGTAGATAATTATCATCTGGTCTTTGATGTTCAGGTAAAGAAGATGAGGTTTCAACTACAGATTCTTCAACAATAGGTTGGAATGCTAAAGGAGCCTTATGAGAGATTCATTAACTGATAGAGATTCAGATACTGAAGGCATTTTATCCATTGATGGGTCAGTGTTTGAAGTAGAGGGATGTATGCAACTAATGGGCACTACAACAATCCCTGAAGAGGATTCGCCTTGGTTATTAGTTGAAACTGGAATGATAAGTAGTTGGTCCCAGCCAAGTCTACAAGAGTTTTAGACGAACAATTTGTAGAAAGGGGGGATGAATACAAACACTGAAAACTTTCGAATTTAAAAATTTATATTGATAAAGAAATATCAATACATATTTTTGCAGATTGTATGCGGAAATAGACAAGGTAAAGATAACCTATCTAAAACAATCTAAGTTTACACACAGATATTCTTAGCAAAATAGAAACGATTTGCCGAAAGATAAAGAAAGAAAGATGTTCTTCTTGGGTAAGAACTTTGAGAATAGTTGAGAGGGATTCTAACTTGCTTGAAGATAAGCGTAAGTGTTCTTTTAGATGTATGCACATATGCGTGTGTATTCTCTGCATGGAGAGAGCACTCATTTTTTTATACTCATTGCATTAAATGAAATTCAGAAGGGTTTGAACACTCATCAAGATTTTGGAGGAAAGCTTGTCCTTTGCTATGGTGATTAGTATAGTTTCCTATTCGTGAGTAGACATTCATTCGTGGAGTTAGTGGGTACTAGAGTTGACTAGTCGGCTCCGTACTATACTATACTCTAGAAAGGGTATGGGTTTGTCCTCTGTGTGTGGAAGGACAAGACAAAAACAATCATGCAAAACAAGCTTCATTTGATCGCTGAATGCTGGAATAACACTGAAGATCTCTTCAGCATTCGCTGAGGCTTGGGCAGTCTTCACACATATGTTGACCAGGTTGTAATCATTGAATGCCGCTTCAGATCACGAATGCGCTAGTCACTAATCTTCAGTTTCAGTCTTTGACTTTCACTGAAGGTTCTTTGGTGTGAGTTTTGTCTTCTTGAAGTATCGCTGTCGCTGTAGGATTTACAATACATGTTTCAGCAATCACTGAACAGACCTAGTGATGATCGCTGAAACTTAAAGAACTGAAACATAATACTTTGAATAGGTAAAAGAGATTATCATCAAATCAATAAGAGAGAGGATAAAAAATCTACCCTTATTTGATGATGACAAAGCAACATAAAGAAAATTGCCTTAATAAATAATAGTAAGGAGAAGTTACATAAAAAGTAGATGTCCCTTTTAACTATTTTGGGATCTTTTTCAGTGAATCAGTTTTTACTTAATAAGTTTTCTTAAGTTACAAGTTTAAGAAAAAGTACAAGAAGGGAAACTAAAACTGAAATTGAAAGTATGTTCACTGATTAGAGATTGTCAGTGACTGTAAGAGAATACTGGAACTCATAAACATGTGTCCCTATTACTCTTTTTAGGGATCATTTTTAGTGAAGCTGATGAACTACATATATTCATTCAAAGGATAAATTACAAGTGTTTTTGTCAGTACATTTATGGACTTACAAAATATAAGTTGTACACTGAAAGTAAAGACATAGATACAAAAGACATATAGTGAAAGACAAAGTTACAAGATAAAATTTCATAACTAATCTAGGTCGCTTAGGTTGATGTAGCCATATACTTCTTCTCCAATTCGACGTAGAAATTCTCTTTTGATCTTGTGATCCATCATTTCACCATATATATCATCGTCCAACCAATATATGATTATGAAAGATGTTTCATTGGACAAAGATGTAGCTCATACACTCTCTGGAAGCTGTGTTCGCCTTCATAGTCAAGAAAAATAAATCCTAACTCAGGCTTGAGGTGCATAGTGTTGGGTATGTAAGGACCCTTCGCTGGCAAGGAGAGGTTCAACATTGAGATGTATGGCTTCTTCGAATCCTTCAAGACTTCGTGTAAGGAGAACTTTGTTTCATGTTCATTCCTCAGGGTTGGTCCGTCATTAGGACTTGAAGGTCTTCTTCTTCCACCTTTCTTTAGTGCTGGATTTGTAGGTACATCGACGTATTTGGACATCTTCTTGATCAGCTCGCTAATGATGTCTTCAATAATTGGCTTGTGCCTTGACTTTGAGCGCTAAATGGCTTGGCAGATCTCCAGCCATTCACTGTAGCCATACTGACCTAGGTAGGAAGGATACTCCGTGACAGCATCAAGATTGTCTTTGGTGATGAGCATTGAGACTAGAACTCCACCGTCTTTCACCCATCCACTAATTGTGACGTTTGAATTTGGATGAGGACTAATTCTCTTATTTAGGCGTTCTTCGCTCCATCTTCTGTCTCGATTGACCACCTTTATCGCCTTTTCATGCTCAATTTCTGCAATAGAAAGCAATTTAGCCTAGGCCTTGACAACATTCACCATCTTTTTAGACATCTTCTTCAAAAGAACTTTAGCAGCAAGAGACTTGTTGTCGCTGAAGTCTGAGTTCTTCCTTAGCCTTGAGTGCCTCGAGTCTTTCAGCTTCAGACATGAAGTCAAACTCACCACAACTAGAGGTACGAAGAGGGATTTTTACTCTAGTTTGGTCGAGTGACTCCTTTAACTGAGATATCTGCTGATCGGTGGGAACACTAGAGGTCGGGTTTTCATGTACCCATTCTTCTAGCCGACCGCAGGTACTAGAGGGGATGGAGGAGAGTTGACAAATATAATTAATATGCTAAACCTGGAGGATTCAGTACTTAAGGACTCAACGGGTTTGAAGAGTACATTGAGCTTTCCTTTTCAGCAACACCTTTGCCTTTCGACTTGGTATCCTGCTTCTTCTCTGATGTCTCTTTCTTTTTCTTCCCTTGGGATGCAGAATCCCTGAGAGAAACTCCTTTTGTGACACTGGTAGGTTTCTGGTACTAAATAGTGAAGTCACCATCATCATCGTCTTCATTATTATCACCAAGGTCCTTTCCAGCATCAGGAAGGTTGGGAGATTCATCGTCTTCATCATCATCGTCATCATACTCATCATCATCTTCCTTATCACCAGCATCAGCTGAAAAGGTGATAAAGAAGGTATTCGTCACGAGCTTCAACGCCAACTCTGACGGTTTCATCAACAACCTCAGCTACAGGAGCTTCATGGGAAGTTGGGCTTTCATCAACAACCTCAACTTCATTAGCCGTGGCTCTAGGAGCTTCAGCTTCAGTTTGAGTCGTTGGGATAGCAGCAGCTTCAGCAACATCAGCAACAACTTCAACAACAGCAATAACTTTTAACTATGTCTCCCCCTCTTTGATATCAACATGATATTCAAATAAGTTGTCAAGAGTTCTGGTCTGAATCTCCACCATTTGTTCGAGCTTTGTCAACTCTAAGTGAAAGATGGTACAGGTGCTGGTACTGGTCGTGGAGAATCTCCAGTATCTGCTGCATCAGCGCAGTATGCCTGGGGAGATGGGCATTTGCTTCATCGGCCTTGCTGTTTAAAGCAGAGATGGCCTCAACGTTAAGGCGCACAACTTCTTACACCGAGGAGAGGTATTCCTTGACCTCTTTAACTTTAGCTTTGACAGCTGAAAGGTCAGCAAAGACTTTGTCTCTAAGAGGCATGCGACTTCGTCCATTTTGATAAGGACATTCTCCACATCAGGGAGAAGAAGGTTGACGTCATCAGCCATGTTGTATTCTTCTTCCATGGCTGACGTTTCTACGCAAGGACATGAAAAGAAAAAAGCTTGAGCATAAGATAGCTTGGGGTTAGAAGAAATGAAAGGGTAGGATGGTAGAGTACCTGAGGGTTCATCAACACCATCGAAAGGATTGATGCTGGTTCGCTCCAGGTTGCCTTCGAGAGGATAGGCGACCATATGCTGAGATGCCTCGAGAGGTGATAAGTACCAAATTTATACAAGAGGAACATGAGCAAGGAACAAGGTGCGATGGAGGGAGAGGGAGAACTGGATCAAAAAGAAATTGCTCACCAAGTGAGCAGAAATAGAGAGGGCAGAGGAGACCAGAACCTGTCGATTGAGAGGAGAAGCAACAGAAATCGAAGAAGCTATCAATTTCATCGAGATTGAGAGAGAGGTTGAAGAGGACAAAGATCGAGAGACAAGTAGATATTACTTAGGAGCAGAAACAGAAGTCGATAATGGGAACGAACAAAAATTGATCAGAAACAGATGCTGTGAAGAAACTGAAATCGATTTCTAGATTTAGAGTCGAATTTGGATTTCTCAAATTAGGGTTCTTCATACTCAACTGCTTTCTACCATCTGTAAGTTCAATTTCTGTTTCAAAACAGAATTATGAGTTGTTAATTTTCTGTTTCTAGTGATGGGATTTTAGCTAATTTGCATTGAATTTTTGTTGAGACTTGTTTAACATTGAAACTTAATTGAATTTTATTTGTGCAATTCTTGTTCAAAACCGTTCTTCATTTTTGGGATTTTTGTTTTGAGAAGGATCCCTTGAATCCTTTAGCCTAAACTTGAATTGCTAGTTGTGATTAGGAATATGTAATTGTTCTTAATTTCCACTTGGTAGTAAATAGTGCATCAATAGAGAACCAAGTTCATTGATTTGCATTATAGGACTGTGTGATCTAGCTTAAATGTTCGGGTTTCCGTTTATTAGTTAGGATTGGTGCTTGTTTATTGCTTAAGGCAATTGGTACGTTGAATTTTACGTATGTGACTAGAATCAACTTAATCTATTAGGAACTAATATACCGAGCTCCTCGTGCTAGTTTAATTTTAAAGACAAGTGGAGTGTTTGGCACGTGTCGACACTCACGACCGGTCTAAAATCTATTGAGAGAATGTTTTTGTACAAGTCAATGATACATGATTTGATATAGAACTAGTTATACTCATCACTAGAATTTATTCATTATTGTTTAAAGATCTCAATATAATTTGCATATTTAGGCCATTTATCAATTTTCCAAACCCCCTTATATATACATATTATTTTTAATGAATTTGCACGAGGTTACGTCTTGGACTTACGGTTAACACGAGTCCCTGAGGAAACGACCCTACATATCGCTATCACAAGTTGTGTTTTAGAGATAATAGGATTATTCTTTTTATAAATTCTATTATTTGTCAGACTCGACTCCCGGCAAATTTTTGGTGCCGCTGCCTGGGACTCGGCGAGTTTAACTGTTTATGCCAAGATCGTTTCGTGCAGGTTCACCATTGCCAGTTGATCCGGAAATTGAGAAAACCGCAAAGAAGCTAAGAAATTAAGCTAAGCTTCGAAAGAAGCAAGGTGCGTGCACTTCTTCACCGGTTCTCAATATTTGGATAAATATTGAGCTGTCGTCCGATTCAGAAGGCCAAACGGAGGAAGAAGAAGAGAAACCCCATTTTGAGCATGAAGAATCGGTCATCAAGACTGAAAAGAAGAAATGGCAAATCCTGACCACCCTTTGAGGGAATGGGCAGCACCCAACGTCGCCGAGCAACCTCTTTGCATCACCTATCCGACATAAGAGGTAAATGCTAAACTTAAAACTAGTTTAATACACTTACTACCTCATTTTCATGGTTTAGCTAACAAAGACCCATACAAGCACATGACCAAGTTCCACATGGTATGCTTAGGGATGAAGCCACAAGACACGACGGTGGAGAATCTCAAGCTGAAGGCATTTCCATTCTCCCTAGTTGACACAACTAGGGAGTGGCTTTTCTACTTACTGGTGGGATCCATTACCACTTGGGCACAGATGGTGAGAGCATTGCTTGACAAGTACTTTTCCGCATCCAAAGCCGCCGGGCTTAGAAGAGAGATATATGGGATCAAGCAGAAGAACATGGAGTCATTATACGAGTATTGGGAGCGCTTCAAGCGCCTTTGTGGAAGTTGTCCTCAACATGATATTTCTAATGAATTAGTAATTCAATATTTTTATGGAAGTTTGCTACCGAGGGAGAGAAAGATGATGGATGCCACGAGCGGAGGAGCTATAGTGAACAATACGCCAACTCAAGCGAGGACCTTGATAGATACCACGGTGGAAAACTCCAAAATATTTGGAGTACGAAGTGACATTGGCCATGGCGCTAGTGAGGTACATGTTAAATCTTTAGAAAATAAAATAACTGATTTGACTAACCTTGTGAAACAGCTTGCCATGGGTAATATGCCTCAAGTCAAGGCATGTGGATTTTGCTCATTAGTGGCACACCCCACCGATGCATGTCCGACTTTACATGAAGAAGAAGAGCAAGTGAACGCCATTGGGGGTGGCAACTTTCAGAACTCAAGCAACCGGGCTACCGACCCTTTCTCGAGCACATACAACCCCGGTTGGAGGCAAAATCAGAATCTGAGCTATGTCCTGAGGCAAGGACAAGAACAAGGTCAACAATTTCAGCAAAGAGGTTCATTCTAGCCGCCTCAACAATTTCAATCTCAACAACTCCAAGCACCACCAGGATTTTAGCAACAACATCAACCGAAGGCACCATTTCAGTCGGGTACCCAACATCAACATCAAGTGTCACCGCCAGCTTCTAGTGGCTCAGATATGTCATTAGAGGATGTAGTTAAGTCTATGGCTGCTTACATGGTGAAATTACAACAGGAAACTCAAGCGAGTATTCAGGACCTTCAGACCATCGTTGGCCAATTAGCAAACAAAGGTAAATTGTCGTCTCAAATAGAGACAAATCTAAAGGCAAAAGTGAATGTCGTCACTTTGATAAACGGGAAGGAGCTTCAAGAGGTTGGAAGGAAGAAGAAAGAAAAGGTTCACGAGGAAGAAGAAGAGTTAGAGGTCAACACATCCACTTTGGGTGCAAAGAATGTCAAAGAAGAGGAGGCAAAAAAAACACCCGAAGTGATAGTTCAAAGACCGCCATTTCCGAGTCGGTTCGAGAAGACAAAGTAGGAGAACAAAGAGAAGGAGATCCTTGACACATTCCAGAAAGTTCAAGTAAACATCCCTTTATTAGATGCAATTAAGCAAGTTCCTAGATATGCTAAGTTTTTGAAAGAGCTTTGTACAAATAAAAGAAAACTAAAGGGTAATGAAAAGATAAGTATGAGTCAAAATGTGTCAGCTGTTTTGCAAAAACAGTTACCACCAGAGTGTAAAGACCCATGCATGTTTACCATACTATGTAAGGTAGACAATGTCTCATTAAATCAAGCCATGTTGAACTTGGGGGCATCAATTAATGTTATGCCATATGCCATTTACTCATCTTTGGATGTAGGGCCCCTAAAGCCAACCCGTGTTGTAATCCAACTAGCGGATAGATCTATTGTTTACCCTAAAGGGGTATTAGAGGACGTGTTAGTTCAAGTGAATGAATTGGTCTTTCCGGCAGATTTTTATGTTATAGATATGGAGGAGAAAAATGCCTCCAAGGCCGGTATGCTTTTGCTAGGTAGACCATTTTTGAAAWYCTCTAAGACWAAGRTAGAYGTYCATAGTGGTAGTTTGACCATGGAATTCGATGGCGAGATGATTAAATTTAATATATATGATGCCATGCGATATCCGAGTGAAGTTTCATCTTTATGCTTTGTTGATATTATCGAGTCCTTATCTGACATTATGTTTGATCTATCTAATGAGGATGTGTTAGAAGTGATTCTAGACAATTATTTAATGAATGAAAGTTTGAAGAAGATTGCCCAAGAGTACAAGCTTGATGATGATTTTGCAGAATTGGTGTCTTGGATGGAGAAAGGGTGAGCACCAAAACCAAGGTATGAAGTTTCTAAAATATATTTTCCTTTATCTCACACTAGACTTTTTTCTTCTATTGAACAGGCACCCAAGATAGAGTTGAAGACTCTACCACATCATCTGAAGTATGCCTATTTGGGAGATAAAGAGACCCTTCCGGTGATCATATGCGCCACACTATCACCGAATGAGAAAAGAGAACTTGTGGATGTTTTGAAGGAGCACAAGAGGGCAATTGGATGGACCATTGCCGGCATCAAGGGCCTTGGTCCTTCACTTTGCCAACACAAGATTCTATTAGCGGAGGAGTACAAGCCATTCTGAGAAGCGCAAAGAAGGTTGAACCCACCCATGATGGAAGTTGTCAAGAAGGAGATACTCAAGATCTTTGATACCAATATGATCTACCCAATCTCTGACAGAAGTGGGTAAGCCTGGTCCAAGTAGTCCCTAAGAAAACTGGCATTACTATGGTAGAGAATGCCGAAGGTGAGTTAGTGCCCACCCATGTTCAAAATAGGTGGAGGGTATGTATTGATTATCGTAAGCTTAATTCATCAACTAGAAAAAACCACTTTCCCCTTCCATTTATAGACCAAATGTTAGAAAGGTTAGCCGGTCCTACTGACTATTGTTTTTTTGGATGGTTGTTCAGGTTTTCATCAGATATCGGTGGCGAGAGAGGACCAAGAGACGACCATGTTCACCTGCCCCTTCGGTACATTCGCCTATCAGAGGATGCCTTTCGGTCTTCGCAATGCACCAGCGACATTCCAACGATGTATGATGAGTATATTTTCAGAATATGTAGAGAACATTATTGAGGTTTTTATGGACTTTCACAGTTTATGGTGATTCGTTTAGTTCATGCTTAGATAACTTGACCAAAATTTTAAAGAGGTGCATTGAAACTAATTTGGTTTTAAATTACAAAAAATCTCACTTCATGGTTAACCAAGGTATAGTACTTGGTCATGTTATCTTGGAAAGGGGTATAGAGGTTGACAAGGCAAAGATCGATGTCATAAAATCCTTGCCTTACCCCTCGAGTGTCAGAGAGGTCCGTTATTTTCTTGGTCATGCAGGTTTTTACCGGCGTTTCATTAAAGACTTCTTAAAGATCACTCGACCCCTTTGTGAGCTTCTACAAAAAGAGGTAGACTTTGTCTTCAATGAGGTATGTAAGAGTTCATTTGATTTATTGAAAGATATGCTTACTTCTGCCCCTATCATTCGACCTCCAAATTGGCAATTGCCATTTGAGATTATGTGTGATGCTAGCAATCACGCCTTCAGAGCGGTATTGGGACAGAAAGATGGTAAGAGCTCTTATGTTATCTATTATGCATCACGATCACTTGATAGTGCACAATGCAACTACGCAACCAACGAAAAAGAGTTGCTAGCAGTTGTTTTTTCTTTAGAAAAGTTTAGATCTTATCTGCTTGGCACTAGAGTGATTGTCTTTTCAGATCATGCAGCATTGAAGTTCCTGCTCGAGAAGAAGGACACAAAGCCACGGTTTCTCTTACTCCAAGATTTTGATTTGGAGATTAGAGATAAGAGCGGAGCTGAAAATTTTGTTGCCGACCACCTTAGCCGGCTAGTATTGGATGGTGAGCCAAGCCCACTCACTGATGAGTTTCTAGATGAGCACCTTTTCTCCGTTTTGGGCGAAACCCCATGGTATGAATACATCATTAATTATTTGGTTTCAAAGAGCTTCCTACGTGAGTTATCTAGACCCGATAGAGAAAAGATTAGGAGAGAGGCTCGTCTCTATATGTGGGACGAACCATACCTTTGGAAACATTGTTCGGACCAAGTTATCTGGCGATGTGTGCCCCAAGGGGAGTTTYAGTCTGTTTTACAGTTTTGTCACTCCCACGCTTGTGGGGGCCACTTCGGCCATAAGCGGACATACTGGAAGGTACTTGAGTGTGGGTTGTATTGGCCRACCCTTATGCGAGATTGTTATCGCTTTTGTAAGAGTTGCATGAGGTGTCAAATGACGGGAAACATTAGTTTCCGGAATCAAATGCCCCAATTTCTTATGCTAGTATGTGAGATTTTTGATGTTTGGGGCATGGATTTCATGGGACCCTTTCCCGCATCTTGTGGTAATCTTTACATTATTTTGGCCGTTGACTATGTCTCAAAATGGGTTGAGGCAAAGGCCACTCGAACTGACGATTCTCGTGTAGTTGCAGACTTGGTCAAATCTCACATATTTTTAGGTTCGGGATGCCTAAGGCCATCATCAGTGATCGAGGCACCCATTTTTGCAACAAGGTCATCGACACGGGTTTCTAGAAATATGGGGTTATCCACCACATCTCCATCGCCTACCATCCACAGTCAAACGGACAAGCCGAGGTAATAAATAAAGAGATCAAGTCCATATTGGAGAAGACCGTGAATCCCAATTGGAAAGACTGGAGCTTAAGGCTTACTGACACTTTGTGGGCTTATCGTTCGGCCTACAACATGCCTATAGGTATGTCTCCTCCCGGTGGAATTAGAACATAAGGCGTATTGGGTGGTGAAGACGTGAAATATGGATTTGGATGAAGCAGGATCTCATAGGAAGCTTTAAATTCAAGAGTTGGAGGAGATACATAATGATGCCTACGAAAATGCTCGCATCTATAAGGCGAAGACCAAGGCATTCCAAGATTCTCGTATTTCATGTAATTTTTTCACTAAAGGTCAGAAAGTTTTCCTCCATCACTCTAGATCAAAGTTATTTCCTGGTAAGTTAAGGTCCAGATGGATAGGRCGTTTTGTTGTTTTAACTGTTTTTGAGCATGGTGCAGTAGAAATACAGAGTCTATCTACGGGGCAGATTTTCAAAGTTAACGGCCATAGGCTAAAATCGTTCTATGAGGGCTTTGATGGAGGGGATTTAAAGAGGGTATCTTTGGACATGCCAAGCTACAAGAATTGAACTGAGTATGGTCTAGCCAAAGACATAAAAGAAAGGCGCTGCGTGAGAGGCAACCCACGAATTTCCATTTCTTGTTCTTTATTTCTTCCAGTTATTTAGTTTGCTTTTAGATTCTCCAATTTCACTCTTGGATTTCTGTCTTCTCAAGTTCACTCCAGATGTTGGACACTTGAAGAGACACACCTATCTCAATAGATTCTTACATTGGGAGGTCACTCATCAAATAAGGGGAGTTTTCTATTTCTTTTCCTTCATTGCTTAGAGTGTCCTCTACTTATTGCATACCTTAGTTGTTTTAATAACCTTAGTGGTAGATTTCACCTTGGTAGATTTCTCAGTCTTGGCTACTTTCTTGCCCTTGGCTGAGGCACCATCCTTGGCGGCAGAAGGACACTTACTGCAATATGTGTAGTTTCACCACAGTGTCTATACTTTCTATAGCTGAAGCTAGCTTTAGAGCCAGGAAGTACCAAAGAAGAAGGGGGATAAGGATTCCCTTCTCATTTGTTCTAGGAGGAACTTTTGAGGATTTGGAGTCCTTAGGTGAAACATTCACCTTGAGCTTAGACTTAGATTTATGAGAAGATTCAGATATCTTGATCCCTGAGGAAGAAGAAGGTGCATAAGCTGAAGAAATAGATTTAGATATATGTGACTTGTTATTCTTCTTAGAAAGAGGTGTTGCGACAATGGATTTACCTTTGTCTTTGCAACTTGAACTCGAAGGAGTCCCTTCAAGATGACTCTCAGTAAAAGAAGACTGAGAGGAAGAAGTGTTAGGAATAGAAGAGATGAAGGTACCAAACTTTAGCATGGACCTGTCTGTGACACTATCTTCCTGATCATAAGAGAAGCCTAGACCAGTCTTTATCTTGGCAGGGATCAGAGCGTTAATGATCTTAGAGGCTTTGACAGAGGCTTTACTCCATCCTTCAATGGTAGCCTTTTTAGCCCTAAGTTCAGCAACTGCTTGCTCACGCTTAGCAATAGCCTGTTCGCGTTCATTAGTGATGGTCTGGTTTATAATAACCTGATCTTTAAGATCTTCTTTGATCTTAGTTAATTCTTTGATCTTGGAATGACAAATCTTCAACTATTCTTGAAGATCAAGATTAAGCATTTTTGCTTTAGATTTTCCATTTAGGGCATTGTAAGGTTAACTGTCAACGTATCTAACTCTGATAGGCTAAAAGAAGAAGAAGAAGAGGGTACATTCAGGAGACATACCTGAGTAGGAGAGGATGATGAGGGATCATGAGAGGTTGACGTCTCAGAAATTTCTTCCTTGACCTCCTTATCCATTAAACAAAGATAGGTCGTGTCTTCCTCATCAGAGGATGGTTCATCAGAGAATATGCCCAGTCATGCTGTTCAGCTACAAGACCTTTGGCTTTTCGCTGGGAACTCTTCATCTTCTTTTATTTCTCCTTCAGCTTCTGATATTTATAATCTTTTGTTCTGAAGGAGGACGGGGTTTTCAAAGATGGCATCACAGTCTTCTTTGACTTGCACTCACATGTAAAGTGACCTTTATGGTGACAATTGTAGCAGATCGCTGAAGCCTTGTCAACAATATCTGACCTTGGCTTTTCCTTAATAGTCAGCGTGGGAGATATGCTGAAATTACTTTTCCAGGTGAACCTTCTAAACGACTTAGTTAGAAGCGCCATCGATTCATCAAAGTTTGCAAGGTTAGACTCTGACAGATCCACAAATTTAGTAGAGTCTAACTACGTTATAGAAACGGAAGAAGAAAGAACAAAAGAAGAAGAAGATGGGAGTTCAACTGAAGAAACTTCAGAAGTCAAAGCTAGCGGAGAGCTTGTCATGTCTCTGGAATCTTTGATTATATTTCTCTTCAGTTGTCGAGACTGCTCGTGATTGAGCAGTATCCCATACAAAGAGCTGAAAGAGAGGAAGGACATATCGTTGGACATCTTGAGACACATAGAATATGTATCCCAGGATTCTGGTAAACATTCCAGAAACTTCATCAAAGTTTAAGAGTTGGAATATTCTCTGCCAACTGTCCTTAAATCAGTTAGAAGACACTTAAACCTTGATGTACTTCAGACAACGTTTCAGTCTTTCCACAGACAATGCTTTCATATTGTCTTACTAAGTTTATCTTCCTCGATTCTTGTACCTGAGAGGTACCTTCATATTGAACACAAAGAGTGTCCCACATGGTTTTCGAGGTCTTAAGCGTCATCACGGAGTGATAGACCTCATCAGGAAGATACATAGATATCATAGATCTTGCATGAGTATCTATAGTTATCTTCTTGTTTTCTTCACTCCACTGTTGAGGGAGCTTAGGAATCTGCCGTTCAGGAATCACGGCAATTGTTGCTGATTTGGGAACAGCCAGAGAAATAACATATGGAACATAAGGTCCATTTTCTATATAGTGTGGAATTTCAGGATCTAGACCTTCCAAGAAGAGAGTCATCCGATTCTTCCAGAGAATGAGGTTGTCTTTGATAAACAGGGGAGGTTTGGCAAGGGAGCCATTGTCGTGAAAGTTTGTGCTCGTGTTTTGCGAAGCCATTTGAAAATCAATAAAATTATCTAGAAAGAGAGATAATAAAGTGCATAAAAACAACTAAACAAGAAGAGAAGAAAATACTGCTCTGATACCACTTGTTGGTCCCAGCCTGGTCTACAAGATTTTTAGACGAACAATTTGTAGAAGTGGGGGGGGGGTGAATACAAACACAAAGAACTTTCGAATTTAAAAAAATATATTGATAAAGAAAGATCAATACAGATTTTTGTAGATCGTATGCGGAAATAGACAAAGGTAAAGGTAACCTATCTAAAACATTCTAAGTTTACATACAGATAATCTTAGCGAAATTGAAAAGATTTGCTGAAAGATAAAGAAAGAAAGATGTTCTTCTTGGGTAAGACCTTTTAGAATACTTGAAGAGAGATTCTAACTTGCTTGAAGATAAGCATAAGTGTTCTTTTAGATGTATGCGCATATGCGTGTGTATTCGCTGTATGGAGAGAGCACTCATCTATTTATGCCCATTGCATTAAATGCAATTCAGAAGGGTTTGAACACGCGTCAAGATTTTAGAGGAAAGATTTTTCTTTGATATAGTGAATAGTACAGTTTCCAATTCATGAGCATACATCCTTTTATGGAGTTGGTGGGTACTAGAGTCGACTAATCGGCTCCGTACTGTAATACACTCTAGAAAGCATATGGGTTTGTGCTTTGTATGTGGAAGGACAAGAAAAAAACAATCTTTCACAACAAGCTTCATTTGATCTCTGAATGATGGAATAACACTGAAGGTCTCTTCAACATTCGATGAGGCTTGGGCAGTTTTCACACATATGTGGACCAGGTTGTAATCATTGAATGCCTCTTTAGATCACGAACGCGCCAGTCACTAATCTTCAATTTCTATCTTCGAGTTTCAATGAAGGTTCTTTGGTTTGAGTTTTTTCTTCTTGAAGTATCGTTGTCGCTGTAGGATTTACAATACATGTTTCAACAATCGCTGAACAGACTCAATGATGATCGCTGGAACTTAAAAAACATAAACATAATACTTCGAATAGGTAAATAGGATTATCATCAAATCAATGAGAGAGAGTATCAACATAAGTGGATCATCATCAGCTTCTAAGGGTTAGCATTGGGTTGATTGCTGAAGGAAGCTTTAGGTTGTCCAAAGTAAGAGAACATCCAGCTTTTCTGACTCTTCATCATCAGTGATGGGTTTAAAGTTAGCTGATTGAGATTCATCAAAGGTGACATGAATAGTTTCGTCTATGGTTTGTCGATGTTTGTTGAATACTCTGAAGGCTTTGGATACTAAAGAATATCCAATAAATATTCCTTCATCAGCTTTGGGATCGCACTTTCCAAGTTGGTCACGGTTGTTGAGAATGTAACAAGTGAAACTAAATATGTGAAGAAAGATAAGAGAGGGATTTCTGCTATAGAAGGGTTCGTAAGCTGTCTTCTTGAATCTCTTGACGATCAGCAACATGTTTTGAGTAAAGCAAGCAGTGCTGACAGATTCAACCAATAATTGAGTAGGGAGATGGGACTCGCTGAGCATGGATCGAGCAACCTCAATGATTGTTCGATTTTTTCTTTTAGCGACTCCGTTTTGTTATGGAATTCTCACAGATGAGAAATTGTGTGAGATTCCCTTGTTCTCAAAGAAGCTATCCATAGTACTGTTTTTGAATTCAGTCCCATGGTCACTTATGATAGATCATATCTTAACGGTGTTCATTACTTCTATGCATTTGATGAATGAAATGATTTCCTGAGGTGCATCAATTTTGGATTTGAGAAAGAAGACCCAAGTGTACCTAGAATACTCATCAACAATGACAAGTGTATATTTCTTTCTAGCTAATGCTTGCACGTTGACTGGACCAAAGATATCCATGTGCAGTAAATGAAGTGGAGATGTCACTAAAGAGACTTGCTTAGATTTGAATCTAGCCCTTATCTATTTTCATTTTTCATAAGCTGAGCAAAGAGATTTCTTTTCAAAGGTGTGTTGAGGAAGACCATTGACGAGATCTTTTCGAGACAACTCATTTAGCCTCTTGAAGTTAAGATGAGAACATCGTTTGTGCCATAGCCAATTGATGTTTGAAGAGGCTTTATAGAGAAAACAACTATTCTCAAGTAGAGGATAATCTATGTTGACGATGTATACATTTTCTAGACGAGAACCGGTTAGAGCAACCTTATCGTCCTTGTCAAAGACGTATGATGAATTCTGAAAAAAAAATTACTGTGAAATTTTTGTCACATAACTGACTGATGCTAAGAAGATTGTGCTTCAGTCCTTCAACATATCCAACACGTTTGAAAGTAGTTGCACCATTTATTAATATACCAAAGCCCTTGGTATATCCTTTTCCATTTCCTCCAAAGGTCACAGAAGGGTCTTGTTCTTCCTGGTAACCAATGAGCAGGGATTTGTCTCTAGTCATGTGTCTTGAGCATCCACTATGCCTTTAACTTCCTATACATGAAAACAGATTAAGATTGCTTTGGTAAGCTTTTTTCTTTGGGTCCAGCAGAGTTAGAGGAAACATCCACTGATGCTGAAGGCTTAGAGTTAGCAGATGTCTTCACTGAGCCTAAGGAAGAGGCTTCAGTGGCATTCTTCATCTTAGTCATTTTCACAACTTTAATGGCAGATTTCACCTTGGCAGATTTCTCAGCCTTGGTTATTTTCTTTACGTTAGCTGGTGGATCAACCTTGGTAGCAGAAGGACACTTACTGGAATATGTGTAGTTTCACCATAGTGTCTACACTTCCTATAGTTGAAGCCAGCTTTAGGGCTAACAAGGACCAAAGGAATAGAAGAGGGACAAGCTCTAAGAATCCCTTCTCATTTGTTCTAGGAGGAACATCTGAGGATTTAGAGTCTTTGGGTGAAACATTCATATTAAGCTTTGACTTAGATTTCTAAATAGATTCAGATTTCTTGATCCCACAAGAGGAAAAAGAAGGTGCACAAGCTGAAGGTATATATCTGGGTCTATATGACTTGTTAGCCTTCTTGGGAAGAGGTGCTATGACAATGGATTTAGCTTTGTCTTTGCAACCTGAACTTGGAGGAGCCTTCAAGATCACTTTCAGTGAAAGAAGACTGAGAGGAAGAAGTGTCAGAAATGGAGGAGACGAAAGTTCCAAACTTTAGCGTGGATCTGTCAGTGACACATTCTTCCTGATCATAGGAAAAAAGCCTAGACCAGTCTTAATCTTGGCGGGAATCTGAGCGCTGATGATCTCAGAGGCCTTGATGGAGGATTTGCACCACCCTTCAATGGTAGCCTTGTCATCCTTGAGTTCAACAATAGCTTGCTTATGCTCAGCTATAGCCTTTTCACGCTCGATACTGATGGTTTGGTTTACAATGACCTGATCCTTGAGATCTTCTTCAATCTCAGTCAGCTCCTTGATCTTAAAATGACATATCCTCAACTATTCTTGAAGATCAAGATTAAGCATTTCTTCTTTGGATTTGCCATTCAGAGCGTTGTAAAGGTGAACCGTCAGCGTATCTAACACAGATAGGCTATCAGGGACATAAGAAAAAGAAGAGGGTTCATTCAGGAAACATACCTGAGAAGATGTAGATGTAGGAGTAGATGATGAGGGATCACAGAAGGATGATGTCTCAGAAGGTTCTTCTTTGACATCCTTGGCCATAAGACAGAGGTAAGTCGTATCTTCCTTAGTAGAGAGAGAGAGAGAGGACATATCCTTGGACATTTTGAGACACATAACATAATGATCCCAAGATTCTGGCAAGCATTCCAAAAACTTTGTCAGTGTCTCTGAGTTGGAAAATTCTCTTCCAACTGTCCTCAAGTAGATAACAAGGCAATTAGAACGCCAATGTACTTCAGACAATGTTTCATGCTTTCCACAGAGAAAGATTTCATATTGTCTTACTAAGTTAGTTTTTCTCGACTCTTGTACTTGAGAAGTACCTTCATATTGGACACAAAGTGTGTCCCACATGGATTTAGATGTTCTAAGCTTCATCACAGAATGGTATACCTTGTCAAGAAGAGATATGGCTATTATATACATCGCACGGGTGTTTAAAGCTTATTTCTTCTTGTCTTCATCACTCCACTAATGAGGGAGCTTTAGAATCTGCCGTTCAGGAATTACGACATTCGTAGCAGTTTCTGGAACTGCTGGAGATATAACATATGGAACATAGGGTCCAATTTCTGCATAGTGTGGAATTTTAGGATCCACACCTTCCTAGAAGAGAGACATTGATTTTTCCAGAGACTGAAGTTGTCTCTTATGAATCGGGGAGGTTTGGCAAGAGAGCCCTTGTCGTGAAAGTTGGTGCTAGTGTTTTTTAAAGTCATTTGAAAAGCAATAAATTATCTAGATAAATGACGATAAATAAGAAAACAATACAAAAAGAAAATCTTGCTCTGATACCACTTGTTGGTCCCAACGGGATCTTCAAGAGTTTAGAGGTGATCAGTTTGTAGAAGGGGTGGGGAGGATGAATACAAGCACAGTAACTTCATTTAAAAATATATATTGATAAAGAAGGATCAATATCGATTTTTACAAATTGTTTGCGAAATAGACAAGGTAAAGAAAGACCTATCTAAAACAATCTAGAAATACACACAGATACACTCAGCAAATATAAGAGATTTGCTGAAAGAAATAATTAGAGAGAGGTGTGTTCTTTTTGGGTATGGTTCTTAGAATTAGAGAGAGGAATTCTAATCTGCTTGTGTATCGTATATTTGAGTAGAGAGAGCGCTCAACTATTTATACCCATTGCATTAAGTGCAATTTAGAAGAGACAGAACATGAGTCAAGCTTTTAGAGGAAAGCTTGTCCTTTGCTACAGTGAATAGTTTTTTTGTCTATTCATGAGAAAACATCCTTTCATAGAGTTGGTGAGCACTAGAGTCAACTAATCAGATCCATGTTGTACTATACTCTAGAGAGGGTATGAGTTTGTCCTTTGTGTGTGGAAGGAGAAGAGAAAAACAATCGTGCATGGCAAGCTTCAATTGATCGTTGAATGCTGGAATGACGCCGAAGGTCTCTTCAGCATTTGCTAAGGCTTGTGCAGTCTTCACACATATACTGACCAGATTTTAATCACTGAATACCGCTTCAGATCATGAATGCACTAGTCACTAATTTTCAGTTTCAGTCTTCGATATTTGCTGAAGGTTCTTTGGTGTGAGTTTTGTCTTCTTGAAGTATAATTGTCGCTGTAGAGTTACAATACATGTTCAACGATCACTGAACAGACTTTGTGATGATCGTTGAAACTGAATAGACAGAAACATAATATTTCGATAGGTAAAAGAGACTATCATCAAATCAATGAGAGATATGATTAACATCAAGGCTGAGAAGGCTACCATTAAAGGGTGGTGTAAAGCCTCCATTAAGGTATTTGAGATCATTAACGCTTAGATCCCTGCCCAGACAAAGACTGGCATAGGTGTCTCCTATGATCAGGAAGATAGTGTCACTGATAGGTCCATGCTAAAGTTGAAAGAACTCCTTTGAGTTCAGGACGCAAAGACAAAGGTAAATCTATCGTCATTGCTCCAGTTCATAAGAAGTCCAACAAGTCAAATAGACCTAGATCTAAACCTTCAGCTTGTGCACCTTCTTCTTCTTCTGGGAACAAGGTATCTAAATCCTCTCGGAAACCTAAGCCAAATCTTAAAGTAAATATTTCACCCATGGTATCCAAACCCTCAGTCGTTCCTCCTAGAAAAAATGAGATGGGAATCCTTAGAGTTGGTCCTTCTTCTATTCCTTTGGACCTATCTGGACCTAAAGTTGGCTTTATCTATAGGAAGTGTAGACACTGTGGTGAAACTACACATATTGCTAATATGTCTTCTTCACCTACCAAAGTTGGTCCGCTAGTTACGGTAAAGAAAGTAACCAAGGCTGAAAAATAGACCAAGGTGAAATCTACCACCAAAGTTGTGAAAACAACTAAGGTGAAGAAGCCTACAAAGAAGCCTACTGAAGCCTCTTCTTCAGGCTCAGTGAAGACATCAGCGTCAATGGATGTTGCCTCAAACTCTGCTGGACCTATAGAAAAATGGGTTCCAAAACAATCTTAATCTGTTTTCTTGTGCAGGAAGTCAAAGGTAGTTGGTATATTGATAGTGGATGCTCAAGACATATGACTGGAGACAAATCCCTGCTCTCTAAATATCAAGAAAAAAGAGGTCCTTCCATAACCTTTGGATGAAACGAAAAAGGATATACCAAAGGTTTTGGTATATTAACCAATGGTGTAACTATAGTCAAACATGTCGCATACATTGAAGAATTAAAGCATAATCTCCTTAGCATCAGTCAGCTGTGAGATACAAATTTTATAGTAAAATTTTCTAAGAATTCATGTTATGTCCTTGACAAAGATGACAAAGTTGCTCTTATAGGATCTCGTCTAGAGAACGTGTACATCATCAACATGGATTCTCCTCTAACTAAGATTAGCTCTTTTCTCTCTAAAGCCTCTTCAAATATCAACCGACTATGATACAACCGACTTTCTCATCTCAACTTCAAGACGTTGAATGAGCTATCTTGAAAAGATCTTGTCACTGAATGAGCTCATCTCACCAGGTCTTCCATTCAATCATCGATAACATAATAATAGCATATCTATGAATGTTTCGGAAAAATAACATATAATTTGCAAAAATCAGTGTAGTGTAGAAAGATAAAGCAACATATGCTTCTCTTTAGGCTAAAAAAGATAAACCATGCTGACTACACAAATTTATCAGACTCAATTAGTGATCAAAAAGACTTGAAGGGGGGACATATATCCTTCTGTTTCAATATCAACTTTCTCCGAATGAGAAATTGATAGATTGTGAGTTGCGTGCCCCAAGTGTTATTGAAACACTTATCTGTTAAGAGATAAATGAGTAGCTAGTGGGGTTGTGACAATAATTGGCCTGGGCTTTGCCTTTTTCAATATTAGTCTCGAAAGAATTGAGAACTAATAGATAATGTGGTATGCCTGGAATTTATAAGTTTGGAACATGATTCTAATAACCTTTTAATCCTGACTTCTTGTCAATTCTTTTGACTCACAACAACTACCACTCTCTTTTTCATTTTAAGCTCTGCACACAAACCTTTTTTGAGTTAAAACTCACTCAGATATGGTTGTCCTCTTGGGTAGGTTTGTCGGTTCTGACATTTCATAGAGGTATTTCTGTTAAGCACTCTCCTAAATTAGTGTAAGCTCAGTTGATCATAATGATTTGATCAAAATATTATTTCTGTAAAGCACAATGAGGAAATAAAATTGATCAAGATATTTGGCTTTTAAGCACAATCAATGAAGGAGTGATACGCAAAATTAGATTATTCAATATGCGAGAGAAATGGATGAAGATCTGTAAGTATGAGTTTACAGATTCTGAATATTCAAAGAATTATCGAATGTAAATCAATCATGGTAAAAAAAATCAGAAAAAATAACCTTTGAATACAAACGAGTGTATTATCACCGAAAATGAAATTATTTTTGAGACGTGATAATAACAGTTTCAAGAATAGCTGAAACAGGTATTAGAGTTATGTTCAATGAGAAATTACGCAAATAAAATCTCAGGAAATACCTGTTCAGAAAATGTACTCGTTTCCTAAAAAAAAATTTACTTTCCGAAAACATTTATTCAAAAAAATTCTAGACTCCCCCTTAAAAATAGATTTAAGTAATGTTTCGATTCAACTCAAAATAAAATAAATAGAAACATTTTTAGCACGGGTCCTAAACTGGGTGTTTAGAAACCACACTCGTTAAAGCACGGGTCCTGAATTGTGTTGTTCAGAAGCCTTAATCGTTTAAGCACGGGTCCTAAACTGAATGTTTAGAAGCCTCATTTGGACAGATTATAACTCCGCCTGAATTTGTGCCTCATAAGCAGATTATTTTGATCAGAGTGATAATGACGCACCTGCAAGATAAGATCAGACAAATTTTGGTACCCAAATGAACTTGGGTCCTTCTTTGTTAGTATTAGGTTGTGGGATGTTATAACTGCCAAACCATCTATTCTTATTAGATTTTTTCTTTTTTGTGCTTTTAACCATTTGATTATTTATACAATAAGATCCATGCCAGTTATTGTAATCATAACTGTTATTAACTTTCCAACTGTTTTGATAGTTGTTATCTCCATGCCACCTGTTGAACATTTTTCTATTGACAAAATCATTGGTTCTGCATGTTGAGCACATAATTCTTCTCTTGCTAAGATTGATCAGATCATTAGTTGAACTCATAATGCAAGGAAGAACAAAGTTAGTAACAACAGATGTATGAGATGAAACAGATTCAGATTTATTTACCCAAATGCTTTTAACTTTTGAATGAGAATTGGGTCATCCGATGACATACCCTTGATAGTACTGATTAGAAGAACGAGAATATTCTTAGAAACAGTTGATTTAAGGCTGCTTGAATAACTGTTCAATTTGGAACAGTCATAAAAACTGGTTTTACACTGTGAAGGAGAACCATCTAAGCTTTTAGCACAAGAAAAGTCTTTGACTTTCTTTAAAAGCTGGTCTCATTCATTAGAAACTAAATCATACTTATTTTTAAGTTCAGTTCTCATCTTCAATTCAGTTTCAAGTTCTGTCTTCAGATCAGACAATTTCCTTGAAGTATACAAAAGTTTACCTTCTAACTCCTTTTTAAGCATCTCAAATTTCTTCTTCTGATTATTAAACTCTCTTTTCTCTTCATCTGAGCTGCTTTTCTCATTCTCAGAAACAATGTCGAGCCACTTTTTTTTCTAGCAAGCTCTTTAGCAATAGCTGCATATTTCTTTGTAATATTTCTCTTTTCAAGCACATTTTCTTCATCTAAAGCCTTATGCTTTAGAGCAATGCTGTCAGACAGTTTCTGAGTCTGGCTCAGACATTCTTTTCTGATGTCATTCTTCTCTTTATCTATCTTGGCTCGTTCCAAGATAATCAGCTGCTCAAAATCTGAGATTTGCTTTAACAACAATTTAACATTCAGCTCGAGAGAGTTTATCTTATCTTCATAAGATATGCGTTCAGCATCGAATCTTTTCTCTAATTCAATCACCCTTTTTTTTCTTTCTCAAATTTATTCCTTTCAACATCCAAACTCTTCTCAACTTCTAGAACCTTCTATTTCTCTATATTCAATAACTTCTTTAACACACTCAAATCAGTCTCAGTCTCAGTCTCAGTATAATTCCTTGGAGATGTTCTCTAAGCATTAAGTTCGCTCTGGACTTTTTGGAGTTTGTCAAATAGATCTTTGTTAGATTCACTCCATGTTTTCAATTCTACTTCACATTATTTTCTTACTGTGTCCAAAGCTTTTTCAAGTTCACTGACCTTGATCTTGAATCTATCTTTCAAAAATTCCTTTGGGCTCCAAGGGAGGATCCTCGAGGTAGGTCCAGGTTATCTTGGGATGTGGTCTGTCGACCTCTTGAGAGTGGGGGTTTTGGTATTCGACATTTGGCAACCTGGAATAGGGTTTACTTGCTAAACATATTTGGGATATTGTGCGGCATCGTGATTTGTTGTGGGTTAACTGGGTGTTACATAATAATCTTTGCTCTTATCACTTCTGGATTGTTTGGAAAAATTCCAATTGGTCGGGGTCTTCCGTAAACTGTTGGACTTACGACCTCATTTGCGACATTTTCTGATCTCCCAGGTTGGGGACGGCCGGGATTATAATGCTTGGGAGGATACTTGGCTTGCTTGTGGTCATCTTTCGGCCTTCATCTCCTATCATTTCATGCATTCTTGTGGGTTCTCTACTGTCACTACGGTTCGAGAGCTAGTTATGAGCTTGGACGAAGTATGGCCGGATGATTGGTGTAACAGGTATGCTGAGCTTCGTACTTCTCTTTTGCCTTCTTTGAATGATTCTATTCGTGATAAAGTTCTTTGGGGGGATGATAGCACTTATGGTTTGGATTTTACGGTGAGTACTGCTTGGTCTTCATTGGAGGGGACTCATCCGGTTGTACCATGGTATAAATCGGTATGGTTCTCAGGCCATATTTTTCAGCATGCTTTCTATTTATGGCTTGCTTGTCAGCGACGTCTTCCTACACAAGACCGTATGTGTGAGGTCTAATTTCACTGATCAATCTTCATATAAGTTCACAACGATGATGGCAGATCTGATTTTCATGAAGAACACAATATGAGAGTTGAGAGGAAAAGTCAAACTTGTAAGCTCTGGTCAAACCTCTATTATGTATGTACGTATTACAATAAGCTCTCCTACCTACTAATTACAAAGACAAGCACTATTTATATGGTCAAACTACAAAGACAAGTCAAAGTCAAACCTCTAAAGAAAAGTCAAACACGCTGACTTTTACAATTATAGCCTATTTATAAACTTTCAAGACGAATACAATTAATACTGATTTCTCAGTCCTAACATTCTCCCCCTTTGTATTCAGACTTGAAAGAAAATTTTGCG
>NW_020200619.1:52417-54088 GCF_001531365.2 Cynara cardunculus var. scolymus
CTCACTCATATATGGTTGTCCTCTTGGGTAGGTTTGTCGGTTTTGACATTCCATAGAGGTATTTCTGATAAGCACTCAGTCCCTCCTAAAATATTGCGTTATGCACATATGATCACAATGAATGATCAAAAATATTATTTCATTAAAGCACAATGATCAGATAAAAGTTTGATCAAATAATTTGGCTTTAAGCACAATCAATAAAGAATGAAGCGACAACGATTCGATTATTTGATATGTACGAGAGAAATGAATGAAGTTCTGTAAGAACAAGTTTACAGATTCTGATATTAAAAACAATGAATGAATGTGTATCARTCAAAGAAAAACAATATCAGAAAACAAAATTGAATATAAACGAGTGTATTATCACCGAAAAAGATTTTCGTATAAGAGACATGATAATAACAGTTTGAAGAATAGCTGAAACAGGTATTGGAATTATGTACGATGAGAAGTTACGCAAGTAAAATCTCAGGAAATACCTGTTCAGAAAATGTACTCGTTATCTAAAAAAAATCAATTTCCAAAAACCAATTATTGAACTTTCTAGAGAAACTCCCCCTAGAAAGTAGACTTAAGTAATAAATCTTTTATGCTCAAAAATGAAAAGAAAAAACATTTTAAGCACGGGTTCTAAACTGGGTGTTTAGAAACCACACTCGGTAAAGCTCGGGTTCTAAACTGGGTGTTTAGAAACCTTGTTTGGAATAATTCACAACTCCCCCTGCATCGGTGTATCACAAAAATGATATTCTGATCAGCATAAATTTGACACACATGCAAAAACAAATCAAGTAGATTTTGGTACCCAAACGAACTTGGGTCCTAATATGTTAGTATTTGGTTGAGGTATGTTGTAACTTCCAAACCATTTCTTTCTATAAGATGTATTCTTTTCAACACTATCAACAGGATGACCAGGATTAAAATATGAATCGTATGAGTAACTGTGATCATACCTGTTCTTACCTTTCTAGTTATTGTATAACTATTATCTCCTTGCCACCTGTTGAACCTTTTGTTATTGACAAAATTGTTGGTTCTGCATGTTGAGCACAAAATCCTTCTCTTGTTCATAGTCTCATGGTGAGTGGTCATCATATTCGTGAGTCCTTCAATGAGATGGTCGTGCGACTCGAACTTCTTCCGATGAATTAGAACATCGTGCGTCATCCCCGAGAACATATAACTCTCGGCGGGAGTCATGCCGGTCGGTCRAATGACCAGAGTTCGATCCTCTGGTGGCGGTGGTGTCACACTCCGGTCCCTAATTCGGGAGGGTCCAGCCTCATCCCTATGTGGGATGCTAAAGGTCCTCCGAATTGGGATCGGTACACTCTTCCGAGCGGTGACCCGAATCCTCGTCCCATACCCTGACCGTGGTTGTGACACGGGGATGGGGGTAACAGATCGGGCAGATGACTCCTCGGTGTCGTCACTATAATAGTTGTGCTCGGACGGATCTGAATCGTTGGAGACGGAATGGTCTCCTCTATCAAAACCCGAGTCATCGCCATAGCCATTGGCGGAATACTCTCGGTAAGAAGACATAATGCTGCGATATTTAAAAAAAAAATTAAAAATCATTAAACAAATCAAAATAAAAAGAATGCAAACTCACACAAGTAAACTATGCTTTTTCTTAATGAGTAAGAAGTCCTTAACTTT
>NW_020200619.1:56987-58443 GCF_001531365.2 Cynara cardunculus var. scolymus
GTTTTATATTTAAAACACTAAAACTTAGTGTTTTATATATATTGGGTATAAATTAGAGCATTTGGTACTGTATAGGACGTTTCAGATAATTTCGAGTCGAAACCAGACTTTCTAAGCAACTGCGGAAATTCTTAAATTTTTTTGACTAAACTAACCTAACTAATTCCTAATCTATAAATTAACTTCAATAACACTAATATAATCTTAATAAAATCTAACCTGGGATTTCGAATTTGACTGCTGTCACAGTCTCCCCTGGTTAGAGAAATTTCGTCCCGAAATTTAATGATGGCAACTTCCAGACAGTTCTGTCATGAATAGTTGGGGATATTTGTTCTTCATAAAATCTTCTCGCTCCCAGGTATACTCCGGCCCATGCCTTGAATTCCAACGAACTTTTACAATTGGAATCTTGCTACGCCTCAAACGCTTTGATCTCATGGTCAAGAATTTCAATTGGTTATTCTATAAGGCGTAATTGTTCGTTGACTTGGATCTCTTCCAAAGGTAGGACTAACGATTCTTCYGASAGACATTTCTTGAGATTTGATACATGGAAGGTGTCATGAATGACATTGAGCTCTTGCGGTAGATTGAGTTTGTAAGCGACTGGTCCCACCCTTTCCAGTATCTTGAACGGACCTATATACCTTGGACTTAATTTCCCTTTCTTTCCAAAATGTAAGAGCCCTTTCCATGGTGATACCTTTAATAATACCTGATCTCCAGCTTGGAATTCCAGTGGCTTCCTACGGTTATCTGCATAGCTTTTCTGGCGATCTCTGGCCGCTTTTAACCTTTCTTGGATCATCTTGATCTTATCTGTTGTCTCCTGAACAATGTCTGGTCTAATTAATTRACTATCACCAACTTCCAACCAGTTGAGTGGTGATCTGCACTTACGTCCATAAAGGGCTTCGTACGGCGCGCACTGTATACTCGTATGATAGTTATTGTTGTAGGAAAATTCAACCAGCGGTAGGTGATCATCCCAGCTACCTCCGAATTCTATCACACAAGCATGCAGCATATCCTCTAATGTCTGAATAGTCCTTTCCTTTTATTCATCGGTTTGAGGATGATATGAGGTACTTAAATCTACCCTTGTGCCCATCGCCTTTTGTAGTGATTTCCAGAATCACGAGGTAAAACGACAATCTCTGTCTGAAATTATTGAAGCAGGTACTCCATGACGCATAACGATCTCGTTGACATACAGTTGTGCGAGCCTCTCTACGTTAAAATCTTCTCGAATAGGTAGAAAATGTRCGGATTTCGTGAGTCGATCCACAATTACCCAAATCGAGTCGTGCCTTTTTCTGGTTCTGGGTAATTTGGTCACGAAGTCCATCGAGATCTGCTCCCACTTCCATTATGGGATTTCTGGTTGTTGTAGAAGACCGGATGGTTTCTGGTGTTCCGCCTTGATTCTCGCACAAGTCAAACATTTACTCAC
>NW_020200619.1:59354-69150 GCF_001531365.2 Cynara cardunculus var. scolymus
TTCTCATTGACTACATGACCCAGAAAATGCACTTCACGAATCCAAAATTCGCATTTGGAAAGTTTGGCGTACAACTTTTCCTTCTTGAGCAATTCTAGRATCAACCTTAAATGTTGCTCATGCTCCTTCTTATTTCGTAAGTAAATCAATATATCGAGTGTGAAAAGAAATTTTGGGGAAACATATCTTAGGAACCTAGAGTACTACATAAAAGAAGGATACCATATCTTAGGATCTCATACAGAGACTCATGGTTGGACTATACATGTCCTCTTTTAGTAAACTTGCTATGTTTAGAGGCAGAGGCTCTATATAGTACATACAGAGGCTCTGTCCTATAATCATAAAAGTTTTGAAGCAGAGGCTCTGTATAGTACATACAAAGGCACTGTGTGATTTATGATCTAGCGCTTTCCCTTGACTTGAGCTCTGTTGATCTGCTCCCCCTTGAACTATGCTTGAATCATATATGATAAGTATTTCACAAGCATGACGAACAAGGTACAGAGGCTCTGTATGTACTATAGAGAGGCTATGTATCACAAGACAACTTTGACTTGAGCAAGAGGCTCTGCATGTACTATGTAGAGGCTCTGTCTCATGGACCAAGACTAAAATAAAAACAGAAGCATGCATAAGGGATGTAGAGGCTCTGTATAGTACATGCAGATGCTCTGTCTTAGTTGAAAAGATTTAGCATACCCAACTTGCTAACCAAAAAGTTAAATCTCTTTTCATCCAGAGCCTTTGTAAATATGTCAGCAAGTTGTAAATCTGTACTAACGAAAAAAAAATTCAATTGTACCTTTCTCTACATGGTCCTTGATGAAATGGTAGCGAACGTCGATATGCTTTGTTTTTGAATGTTGCACAGGATTGGTTATGATTGCGATTGTACTTTCTGAGTCACAGAGAATTGGAATTTTGTCAAACTCAACGCCATAGTCTTTCAGTTGAGTTTTCATCCATATCACTTGGGAACAGCAACTAACTTCAGGTGTGGAAGTAGAGATGTAGTTTTACTTCTTTGGGGTCCAGCTTACGAGTTTGTCTCCTAGTAATTGACAACTCCCTGATGTACTATGTCGATCAAGTTTGCATCCTGCATGATCAGAATCTGTGTATGCAATAAGATCAAAGCCAGAATACTTTGGATACCAGAGACCCAGAAGTGTCTTCATCTTTTTTAGAGCAGTTGCGTCCATGGCATATTCTGTTGAGGAAGACAGAGCTAGTTCTGAATCAGATGAGTCGTAGAAGGATAGGAGATCAATTACGTCTTTATTCTTTTGTTGCCCAGCTGCCTCTGCTTGGGATGCCATGGGCACCTTTCCCTTTCGAAGTGCCTCTGCTTGCTCTGGCGCTGGTTGACTTTGTGCTCTCTGCCTTGAAGAATCATGCGCTGGCTGGCGTGGGGCAGAGACAGATGGAACAGAGGGGGCAGCCCTTGGTGTAATACTTGGAGCGGCGGACTGTTTCTCCCCCTCTTGACGATTTTAAGGGCCAGACAGGTCTGGGTACTCATCATCGTCAAGTATTCTGGCTTTGAATCTGTGTATGCAATAAGATCAAAGCCATAATACTTTGGATACCAGAGACCCAGAAGTTGAGTTCCTTTAAGGTATCAAAAGATTCTTTTCACAGTTTAAAGGTGAGATTCCTTAGGGTTTGCTTGAAATCTAGCATAGAGACACATAACAAAAATGATGTTCGGTCTACTAGGTGTGAGGTACAACAGTGATCCAATCATTCCACGGTAAGTCTTAACATCCATCGGTTTTCCAGATGGATCTGTGTCAAGCTTAGTTCCCGTTGGATTGGTGTTCTCATTGTGGAAGAGTTGTGGAGTTGGTATTTCTTTAATATGTCAGAGACATACTTAGCTTGGCTAATGAAAATACTGTCCTCTCTCTGTTTTACTTGCAAGCCGAGGAAGAATGTTAATTCTCCCATCATGCTCATTTCAAACTCACTCTTCATCAAAGCAGAGAACTAATCATAGTGCCTCTGGTTTGTTGAACCAAAGATAACGTCGTCCACATAAATCTGTACTAAAAGCATCTCATCTTTATACCTCTTAATGAACAAAGTAGTATCAATTTTACCTTTTTCAAAACCATTTGACAAGAGAAAAGACGAGAGACGTTCATACCAGGCTGAAGGTGCTTGCTTAAGTCCATACAGAGCTTTGTTTAAGAAATAGACGTACTCTGTGTTGATCCCAGATCTCTGAATAACACTAATAATCAGGTTAAGAATAACCAAATTATAGTGTTTTAATGAACAAAATGATGAACACTCAAGAACAATGTATGAACATTCAAAGAACAATCTTGAGTGCCAATGATTTCACTCAATGAACAAAATGATGAACACTCAAGAACAATGTATGAACATTCAAAGAACAATCTTGAGTGTCAATAATTTCACTTTATTCAATATTAATATCAAAACGTAAAACCGACGTTGATTACAATAGGCCTAATCACCTATTTATACTATTGATAAGAAGATAACTATCTAGTAAACCTATCTAGCCAATCTTCTAGGAAAGATAATGTTTATCTAAAGTATGGATAAACTATAAATCGAGATAAACTTGAAATCCAGCTGTCGATTAGTTATCTCCAACTGTCTTCCATGGGATGATGATTCAACCTTATCTTTATATCTTCATCGTATGCCTCTGGTTGAACTACTGAAGAAAAGTCTAAGTGTTGTTGACCATAGGGGTGATGAAGATGCTCTTTCCATCGCATCTCTGGTTAATTCATCGACCCTCTGGTTGTTCTCCAGACTTAGTCAATTTTTCCTTAACGTCTTCATCGCTCTTCTGGTTCTTCATCACTTATTGTTCTTCATTACTTTTATACTTATGAATTATGGGGTCTAACAATCTCCCCTTAAGTAATGAAAGAACAAACAAACTAATCTATGAACAATATTGAAGAACATAGACTAATCTAAAGAAAAGCATCAATTTCCAAATTTTCATTGGATGATGAATTCTTACAGTACTGGAAGCAAAGACATTTCAATTTAAGGAAAATATTTTAAAACTCTATTCATGATCTACATTGAGATATTTCCCAGAAGCGCAGTAGCAGTCTTCCATAACTGATGACTGTAGATATCTCATGAATGAGTTGTTTCCCGTCTTCCCTTGGCACATGAGTTCTACCCAGTCTATCTCTGATAACTTTCTGAAACCACTCAAGTGTATTGGTTGAATACTTGAATGCTTTAGTTAGTTTGAAAAATTTCTTTACCCCGAACTCATTCTTGAAGACAAGTTTAAGCTGGGGTTGAGTCAAGACAGAAGCAGATCTCTTCTCCTGCAGGCCAAGGAAGTTTTCATTAGGTAGACTGCAGGAGAGTCTTTCGATGTCCAAATGAAGGGTGATTTGAAAATCACTCTTGGCTTGATGCTTCACCAGGGTCTCCATCGTCTTCACAATTGCTCTGTTTGCCATCCCAAATCTTATGTCTTGATCCTGTCGCTAAGATGTGAATGCGTAAAGGTCGATCAAGTCATAGGGATTGAGATTGATCAAGTCATTGTCATTGAAGATGCTGACCTTACCATGGGCTCTCTCCACTATGTACTCGATATATTTTATAGCCCTATTAGCAAAGGTCCTCATCTTTATATCCATCACCATTCTTATTCCATCGTTTGAGAAGACAGCTTTGTGGTGGTTGGGTAGTCTATCTAACAAACCTATGGTGTAGGAGGTCCATGGATTCTGGCGATAGAATTGGAGGATTGAGAGTCAAACCTTCATTGCGATCGTGGTATAGGTACTGATGGATATTCTCCATCGTTACTGGTTCCCTTGGTGGCATCTCCGGACGTCTCCTTAGCGACTCCATATTCTCAATGATTTCATCGACTAAGCTCTGCGGAGGGTGCCTTGATGAAGAGGGAATGTATGCATGCACCTTAGTTGGTTCGGTTGGGGGTTGAGTTTGGGTTATGTGTTGTGTATCAGTTGGCGATGGGATGGTTTCTTGGGTTGGCTCATGTTGGGGTTGTTCAGGTTCATCGGGTTGTGTTTGGGCTTAAGGTAGTTAAGGTGAAGAAGGTTGGATATTTATTTGTTCAGGTTCATTGGGTAAGGTGATGAAAGGTTTTGTGGTGCGAGGAGTTGGTGTTGGGTTAATGGTAGGCTTGGTGTTGGTGATGTAGTGAAAGGTGGGTTGGTTTATGTTGGTGGGGTTGATGGGCTTTCATCGGATGAGGAACTCAATACGATGGGTTCAGCTATGGTGGCAAGGGGAACATGTACATTATGTACATCTTCAGAGGGCTGAGCCTCTGGTTCCCTTGCTTGGGTTTCTTGGTTTGGTGATGATGGTGGGTTTTGATTTGGTGATGGGATAATGAAGGTGCAGCGGATGATGCTTCCTGAGTTGTAGCAGCCGGGTTCTCCCCCTCATGAGGACCAAGGCCAGGTTCATCTTGGTTTGGATCCTCATGTCTTGTCATCTTCTGTGGGCGGCTGGCTGAGCATGAAGCTCTACTTCTCTTCTTGAGGCAGAGGGAGGCCAGATAAGCTCTCATAGCCTTTCTTCTTCAGTCAGCCTCCATAGATTGTAGTAGGGAGGCGGTGCGTGCCTGTTAGTCAGTAAGGCTCTGGGAGAGAGCCTTGATGGGTTGAGCCGGTCGATGAATGAATATTACACTTATCTCGTTGAAAGAGGAGATAAGTGCCTTGGATAGAGCACTGAGGTCGGCTCTAGTGGTGGTGGATGTAGATTGAGGAACGGGAAGGTTGGCAATGAGATTTTTCACCTCTGCAGTGAAGGAGGAGAAGGCTTCATCGAAGGATGGGCCTACAGAGGGAAGTGGAGGTGGAGTAGGTTGGGGTATGTTGGCTAGCATTGTGGTTGGGAGTTGGGTTAGGGTGGTTTGTATGGTGGCCATTTGGTTGGTGAGGGAGGCTAGGATTTCATCGATTGATGAAGTTGTTTGAGGTGGGGTTGGTTGAGGGATTTTGGAGATTATGGTGGCTGGTAGGGCGTTGAGGGTTTGGAAGATGGTGTTTATCTGAGTGGTTATGGAGGCTAGGGTCTCATCGATGGCAATTTCCTGGGCCGTGAGGGTGGCGATGGAGTGAATGAGGAGTTGGTTTCTTTGGGTGACAAGGGAGGAGGAGGTGTTGTGGTGTTGGGTTATGGTTTGTTGCAGCATTTGGAGACAAGTTGTATTGTCTCGAGTTTGGGTTGCAAGGGTGGCAGGGGATTGTTGTAGGGTGGTGATATCGATGGATGGTGGGTTTTCAACAATCCCTTGGATGATGAGTTTTTGGTCATCCAAGGACCGCTGAACTGAGTCAACAAAGGCTTGGAACTCAGCCTTTGTGACCAGATCGGCCACGAGGGTAACCCCTACAGTAACGGATGCTGCAGGTTGAGCCTCAGCTCCAGAGACGCCTTCATTGCCTTGTGAAAGTATAGGCCGTGAAGGACTTCCATCATGTCCTTGATAGCCCTCTATCGAGGAGCTATCTCCTGATGTTGCAACAACTTCTTCTTCTTCCTCGGCTTCAGAGGCCGGGTAARAGAAGTAAGTGTGTTTCCCCTTCGCTAGATCAAGTATCGAAGGGGGGTTTTGTGCACGAATTGGAGATTGTTGTGAACGATCTTGGGGTTCAGCAATTCCAGAAGCAACACATGCTTCTGGGTGTGTGGGTGGTAGTGTCGAGCCATGAGGCAATATGGCTCTTATGTCTGCGTCGCCTCTCTGTTGGGAGAGGGGCAATGGAAATTGTGGTTCCTCAGCTAAATCATCTCCAGAGGCCCGAAGAATGGCCTCTGGATGGCTGGTTTGGGTTTGGTTTGGACTGGGCCGTCCTTGTTCAATACCCCTTTGGCCTTGATCGCTAGGGGTAGAGGAGGTGGTTGCCCTTTGGGAAGAGGGAAGGGGATTTGTTTGTGAAGGGCCGGGGGAAGCACGAGGAGTGCCATCATCATCATCATCTTCATCATCCGATGAAGATGGTTCATGTTCTCATTGAGGCGACGACTCTATGCGCTCTGGGGTAGCTGCCCTTGGTTCATGGGACAGCAGAGAGCGTTCATAAGTTCTTCGGATCTCAGATGTCTCTGGGATGACACTGAGCATGGCTCTAGAGATTGGCCTGTTGATGGTGTATCCTTCCTTTGATAGTGTTGGTCGATGGCCATGCATCTTCAAGATTGGAGTGAATGGTTCCTCGGCCGGTAGGTTATGTTTCCTCATCGCATTCCCTATGAAGAGAGATAGGAAACGAGGAAACAAAACAGAAGTTAAGGGCTTGCCGGTAGCCTGGAGCTTGCACTTTTTGACTACCGCTGAGTGGATCTCATTGTATATGAGGAAAGCATAGTCAAGAGGGATGTTGAAAGAGAGTCCATACATAATCGTCATTATGTTTATATTGCCTTGATCCATCGACCCTAGCTTGCAGGTGAGGGCCCTGTTCAATATGGAAAAGAACATGTACCATATTGGCGGCAAAAATTGCCTTATGAAATCGGAGGCGTTGCGTAGGTCACGATTGTAACCTAGCATTTGGATGAATCGGAAGATGTCTGAGGTGGTGGGTTGGTCGGCATATTCGTCAATGCCGAGCTCTCATCGGGTGGGAATACACAGAACCCTAGAGACTTTTGCCCGAGAGATCTTGAGCGAGCAGATCATGTCATTTGGGGTGTCGATGTCCCCCATTATTCCACGGCTGTCAGGGTCGTACTCGCAAGTCTGCCAGTATTGTTGGACGTACTTTAGAGGTACGCCATTGTTGGTTAGAGTCAAGGCTAGTAGAAGGATGCAGTTACGGAGGAACTCGACCATTACAGCAAACCTGTCGTCGAACAGGTTGGTTCGAAGTTCGGCTTTATTGGTAGGAACACTATTGTTCGGCTGTCGGCACCGGTGGATTAAACACGGCTATCGTTGTTGTTGGACTCATGTGATGCGGAAGAAGCCATTGCGAATGAAGTTGCAAGTAAGTTTATTCGTCAAAGTCTGTTTGCAAGTTTTAGGAAGCGTAAAGGGTGAATGGAGGTAGAAGAAGGGTATATATAGGTGGGGGGAGGAGAACATGAAACGGTTTTCTAATTATTTAAATATAATAATCATGAAAGGTGAAGGCGTTTGGCAAAAGGTGAGTTGATTTGGAGATCGTGAGCCGTCTTGATTGTACGTGCCATTAATGTTGGAGGACACGTGTCAAGGCGGGGATAGGGAAGGATAATTTGAAACGGTTTATGGGGAACAGGCTGTATATGGTGTCAGGCGAGGATAACGTATGTATATGGTGTCAGGCGTGTGGGAGTATGACATTTGGTTTTTTTGGAGTAATTAAAAATTATTCCAAATAATATCTCTTGAAATATTAATCCATAAACAATTTGTATTTAAAATTTCATCTAATTGTAAGATTAATACTAATTACGAAGTTTTGGTCTTCTAAAACCCAAGTTGTATAGTTTTTAGTCACAAAAGCTGCAATGTTGTATAATCTTAAATTTTTTGCAATTAAAGATAGGTTTTTGAAAAAAAATTGTCATGTAACCAGAGGAGCTCTGGTTGAACATAACCTTTTGATCGGGAATCAGAGGTGCTCTGGTTGATCATTGATGAATGAATTCATCGATGAAATGTTGGATTGTATGATAGAGAAGCCTTGGATGACAAACCAGATGCTCTATTTAATCATGGGTAATCCATTATGTAGACCCAGAGGGGCTCTGGTTATATACACATGGTGTAATGTAGCATTTAAGTGTCTAGAGGCTCTGGATAGTAGAACCAGAGGCTCTGTATGGAAAATGCATTGGAGATTCATGAAGAATGAATAGCTCCCCCTCAAATGATGCATGTAGATAAGATTTAAGTGTTGGGAAACTCCCCCTAGAAATAATAACCATGTGGATTGAGGTGACCAGAGGCTCTGGTCTATATAACCAGAGGCTCTGGTTGTGAATGAAGATGAAAAGATGTATGAAATATGTCTAAGTATGCATATGGATATGCATATGAATGGGTCTTTGAGAGTAGAGGGCTCTGGTTCCAAAGACAATGAATCAAGAGGCTCTGGTCTTTAGAACTAGAGGCTCTGGTTACAAAGGCGATAAAAAGAAGTATGAAAATATGGTTAAGTGTATGTAAGTAAGAAAAGGGGGGAGGACTCTTTGGGTCCAGAGGGGCTCCGGTTACAAAGAGTATGAATCCAGAGGCTTTGGTCTTTAGAACCAGAGGCTCTGGTTGTCTTGGATAAGCTATTAAACATGAATGCAAGGTGAATTTAGCATGCCAAGCCTTATTTGGAAACCAGAGGCTCTGGTCTTTAGAACCAGAGGCTCTGGTTACATAAATGATGTTATGCGATGGAGTTCAAAAGGGCTCTGGTCTCAAAGGATGAAAATCCAGAGCCTCTGGTCTATAGGACCAGAGGCTCTGGTCTATAGAACTAGAGGCTCGGGTTGCGAAGGTAATACTTAGTGAATAAAAGCTAAGTATTTGCTTTAGACCAGAGGTCTCTGGTTCCAAAGGCGATGAAAAACTTTGAGCCACATTAAAAGGTTTATTCATGGCCAGAGGCTCTAATCTTTTGAACCAGAGACGCTGGTTTGGAGTACTTATTGATTATGGCTTATTGCTATGTATCACTTGTAGGCATAACCATGAGATATTGAGAATCTCTGAGTTAAGAACTTTTATTGCCTTTAAGTGGTGAGATTCAACATACCCATCTTGCTGACTAGGAATAAAAAAAATTTCTCATCAAGAGCTTTTGTGAAAATGTCAGCAAGTTGAATCTCAATCGGAACAAAGTACATTTCTATATTACCTTTTTCAACATTGTCTTTAGAAAATGGTACCTTACATCGATGTGCTTGGTCTTGGAATGCTACATTGGGTTTGCAGAGATTGCTATAGCACTCTTGGAGTCACAGAGGATGGGAATTTTGTCATAATGGAATCCATAGTCCTTAAGCTGAGTCTTCATCCAGAGAACTTGTGAACAACAACTAGCAGCAGCAATATATTCTGCTTCTGCTGTAGAGGTTGAGACACAGTTTTGTTTTCTGGATGTCCAACTGACCAGCTTGTCCCCCAAGAGTTGACAGCTTCCAGACGTGCTCTTTCTATCAAGCTTGAAACCCACATGATCTGCATTTGTGTAGGCTATTAGATCAAAGCCAGAGTTCTTTGGATACCAGAGACCCAATGAAGGAGTTCCCTTGAGGTATCTACAAATCCTCTTGACTGCAGAGAGATGAGATTCTTTAGGATTTGATTGATATCTTGCACAAAGACATGTAGCAAACATAATGTCTGGTCTACTAGCAGTTAGATATAGGCGTGATCTAATCATGCCTTTGTAGGTTGTTACATCCACAGGTTTTCCTGATGGATCAGCAAATAACTTAGCTCCTGTAGCCATAGGTGTTCTCATTGATGATGAATTTGAGAGAGTATTTACTGATTGATGAAAGATCCTTCTGAAGTTTGTTTTATTTGAAGACCAAGGAAGAAACTTAGTTCTCCCATCATACTCATCTCAAACTTGCTTTTCATCAACTCTGAGAATATTTTGCAATGTTTTGCATTTATAGACCCAAATATGATGTCGTCCACATATATTTGAACAAGTAATATATCACCTTTGTGCTTTTTGAGAAAGAGGGTTGTATCTATTATAACTTTTTCAAAACCATTGTTGATGAGAAAGGTGGATAGTGTTTTATACCAGGCCCTGGGTGCTTGCTTCATCCCATAGAGAGCTTTGTCCAGAAAGTAGAC
>NW_020200619.1:69360-74846 GCF_001531365.2 Cynara cardunculus var. scolymus
GTCTTCCCTTTGGGTAGAGGCATAAGGGACCATACTTTGTTTCTTTCAAACTGGAGTAATTCTTCTTGCATCGCGTTTATCCAGTTTGGGTCTTGTAGAGCTTCTGAAATTTTCGTTGGTTCTATCATGCTCAGAAAGTTGGCGAAGAGACATTCGTTGGCAGTGGCAGATCTCATCTTGACACCAGACGTTGGATCACCAACGACTTGGTGGTGTGGGTGATCTTTTGTCCATTTGGTGCTTGATTGGGGTTCTGGAGCAACAGGATGCAATTCTTCATTGACTGATGGGACTGCTTGCTCCCCCTCGAAAAGATCATCTCCAGAGTTAGACTCTGGTGCTTGATCTTGATCTGAAGACACAGAAGAAGTAGAAGGTGAAGTAACATGGTCTTCATCGGTCCTTTTCATTTATACGTTGTACTTATGTTTCTGTATTTTCAGTTCCAACGATCTTCACTGAGTCTGTTCAGTGATTGCTGAAGAACTTGCATTGTAAATCTATCAGAGACAGCAATACTTCAAGAAGACAACACTCACACAAAAGAACCTTCAACAAACGTCGAAGACTGAAACTGAAGATTAGAGACCGACGAGTACGTGATCTGAAGCGGTATTCAGTGATTACAAGCCTATCTACATATTTGTGAAGACTGCTCAAGCCTCAGTGAATGATGATGAGACCTTCAGGTCATTCCAGCATTCAGCGATCAAAGGAAGCTTGCTTAGCATGATTGTTGTTGTCTTGTCCTTGTGCACACAAAGGACAAAACCCATACCCTTACGAAAGTTAGTACGCTACGGAGCCGACTTGTCGACTCTTTATCCACCAACTTTAGGTAAGGATGTCTGCTCATAAATAGTGCTTCTGTACTATTCACTATAGCAAAGGACAAGCCTTCCTCTTAGGGCTTGACACACACTCTAAACCTACCTTATTGCATTAAATGAACATTTAATGCACTAGGTATAAATAGATGTGTTTCTTCTCCATGCAGAGAGCGCACATCTCTCTCTCTAACCTTATTCTTACTTCAAGCATTTTCTAGCTTAAGTAAAGGATCTTTCTTCTAGCAGCTTCTTTTCTTGTAATTGCTAAAGCTTTGTGTGTAACCAAAATTTGTTTAGATAGATTTTTTTTATCTTATCTTTCCGTAAACAATCTTGTAAAATCTGTATTGATCTTCTCTATCAATATATATTTTAAATTTGAAAATATTGTATTTGTATTCATCCCCTCCTCTACAAACTGTTTCTGTTCTTGTAGACCCTTACGGGACCAACAAGTGGTATCAGTGCAGTGTTTTCTTTCTTTCCTTGTGTTTAGCTTATTTTTCTGTACTAGTTTATCTATTTTTAGATAACTTTATTGCTTACAAATGGCTTTACAAATTGCAAACACACACACACACATGATAATGGCTCTCTTGTCAAACCTCCTCGATTTGTCCGTGAAAACTTTAGTCTCTGGAAGAACCGGATGTCCCTCTTTATGGAAGGTGTGGATCCTGAAATTCCACACTACATAGAAAATGGACCATATATTCCATTTGCTATTGCTCCGGCTATTCCAGCAATATCTACGACTGCCGCGATTCCTGAACGGCAGATTCCAAAGCTTCCACATCAGTGGAGCGATGAGGACAAGAAGAAGATAGCTATAGACACGCGTGCTCGGTCTATAATAGTTATGTCTCTTCTTGATGAGATCTATCAGTCACTGATGAAACTCAAATCTTCTAAATCCGTATGGGATACACTCTGTGTCCAATATGAAGGAACCACTCAGATTCAGGAGACTAGAAAGATCAATCTAGTAAGACAGTATGAAAGCTTTCTCTRTGGAAAGTCTGAGAYGCTGTYTGAAGTACATCAAAGATTTAACTGCCTTCTTATTGATCTTAGGGCTGTCGGCAGGGAATATTCTAATTCTGAAACTTTGACTAAGTTTCTAGAAGACCTTCATGAGTCTTGGGACACCTTTTCATGTGTCTCAAGATGTCAAATGACATGTCCACTCATTCTCTTTCTACCTTATACGGGATTTTGCTTAACCATGAGCAATTTCGTCAACTAAAAAGGAATCTTGTAAAAGAATCCAGGGAAATGAAACTTCTTCTACCCCTTTCGTTTCTTTTATACCTCTCGTGGTCATCACGGAGATAGATTCTTCTGAGGACATTCCAGAATCTGATTTAACGGATTTTGGTGACTCCTGACTAAGTCATTTAGGAGGTTTGCCAGTAAGAGCAACTTCCGCAGGTCTCCTCAGCTATCCCTCAGGGAGAAGCTAAAGTTTGAAAGAATAGACAAGGCTTTAGCTGTCTGCTACAACTGTCACCGGCCCGAACATTTTGCAGGTGAATGCAGATCAAAGAAGACTGCGACGCCATCTTCTAAAGTTCCTTCCTCCTTCAGGATCAAAGATGAAAAGTACTTAAAACTGAAGGAGAAATAGAAAAAGATGAAGAACAACCAGCGAAAGGCTAAAGGCCTTATTGATGAAGAGCATGACTGGGCTGAATCATCTGATGAATCATCTTCGGACGAAGAGGATAAAGTCTACGTCTGTTTGATGGCCATTGATGCTGATGAAGGAACTTCTGAAGCGTCTACCTCCTCTGAGCCATCACCTTCTTCTTCTACTCATGTATATTTTCTGAATGAACCCTCTTCTTCTTCTAGTCGTTCTACACTAGATACACTTACGATGGACCTTTACAATGCCCTCAATGGCAAATCGAAAGCTGAAATGCTTAACATTGATCTTCAAGAGCAATTGAAGATTTGCCATTCTAAGATCAGAGAACTGACCTCTGTTGAGGAAAACTTAAAGATCAGGTTATTGTAAATCAAGCCATCACTGTTGAACTTGAGAAGGCTTTCGCTGAGCGTAAGCGAGCAGTCGCTGAGCGTAAGCGAGCAATCGCTGAACTCAAGGCTGAGAAAGCTACCATTGAAGGGTGGTGCAAAGCTTCCCTCAAGGCCTCTGAGATCATTAACGCTCAGATCCCCGCCAAGAAAAAGACTGCTCTAGGATTCTCCTATGATCAAGAAGAATGTGTTAAAGACAGGTCCATGCTTAAATTTGGTACCTTTGTCTCTTCTATTCCCAACACTTCTTTCTCTCAGTCCTCTTCTTTTACTGAGAGTCATCTTGAAGGAACTCCTTCGAGTTCTGGGTGCAAAGACAAACCTAAATCCGTTGTCACAGCATCCCGTCCTAAGAAGTCTAACAAGTCTAATAGATCTAGGTCTATTCCTTCAACTTGCAAAACTTCTTCTTCTTTAGGGACTAAGAAATCTGAATCGCATCAAAAATCTAAGTCATAGCTCAAGGTGAACTTTTCACCTAAGGAATCCAATTCCTCAAAGGTTCCTCCTAGAACTAATGAGAAGGGAATTCTTGGAGCTTGTCCCACTTCTGGTTTGATACTTCCTGGCCCTAAAGCTACTCCTAGTTTTAGGAAGTGTAAACACTGTGGTGAAAGAACACATGTTGCCAGTAGGTGTCCTTCTGCCGCCAAAGCTGGTTCACCAGCTTCGTGCAAGAAAGTAACCAAGGCTGAGAAATCAACTAAGGTGAAATCATCCACAAAGGCTGCTCCTGCAGTCATGGTGAAGAAAACCGTTGAAGCCTCTTTTTTAGGCTCAACGAAGATAACTCCGGCTGAAAAGTCTTCAGCATCAGACGTTATAATCCCTACCACTAAAGTCTTTTCTTCAGACTAAGTGAAGACTTCCACTTAAACTACCTTGGTAGTATCAAGGGTTGTTCCACTTTCCATTCAAACCTTTTCAGGTGTAATGATGCCATCTACTGATAATGTTTTGTCAGTATCAAATGATGAAGCCTCTAACAAAGGTGGACCCAAATAGCTGGGTACAAACAACAATTCTTATTTTGTTTCTTTGCTCAGGATGTCAAAGGCGTATGGCATCTGGACGGTGGCTGTTCAAGACATATGACTGGAGATATATCTCTTCTATCTCACTTCAAGGAAGAAAGAGGACCTTCCGTAACCTTCAGTGGAAATGGAAAAGGATATACCAAAGGCTTTGGTATATTATCCAACGGTACAAAAACTTTCAAACGCGTTGCATACGTTGAAGGACTGAAGCACAATTTTCTTAGCATCAGCCAACTGTGTGATAAAGATTATACAGTTAAATTCTCAAACAATTCTTGACATGTTCTCGACAAAGATGATAAGGTTGCTCTAACCGGTTCTCGTCTAGAGAATGTTTATATCATCAACATGAATTCTCCTCTAACTGAGAATAATTGCTTCTTCTCAAAGGCCTTATCAGATATTAACTGGTTATGGCTCAAACGGCTATCTCATCTCAACTTCAAGACACTCAGTGAGCTGTCAAGAAATGATCTTGTCACAGGTCTTCCTCAACACTCGTTTGCAAAGGAATCTCTTTGCTCATCCTGTGAAAAAGGAAAACACACAAGTGCTAGCTTCAAGTCGAAGCAAATCTCTTTAGTGACTGCACCTCTTCAGCCTCTTCAGCTATTGCACATGGATCTCTTTGGTCCAGTCAACGTGCAATCCCTAGCTAGAAAGAAGTTCACACTTGTCATTGTTAATGAGTATGCCAGGTATACTTTGGTATTCTTTCTAAGATCCAAGGACGAAGCACCTAAAGAAATCAATTCGTTCATCAAAAAGATAGAAGTACTAAACAACGTTAAAGTACGATCTGTCAGAAGTGACCATGGTACTGAATTCAAAAAACAGTACTATGGATAACTTTCTTGAGGACAAGGGAATCTCTCATAACTTCTCCTCTGTCAGAACTCCTCAACAGAATGGGGTCGCTGAAAGAAGAAATTGAACAATCATTGGGGCTGCTCGATCAATGCTCAGCGAATCCCATTTCCCTACTCAATTATGTGTTGAAGCTGTCAACACTTCTTGTTTCACTCAAAATCGATCGCTGATCGTGAAAAGATTTAAGAAGATAGCCTATGAACTCTTCTATGGACGAAAGCCTTCCATAAGCTTTCTTCATATATTTTGTTGTACTTGTTATATTCTCAACAACCGCGACCAACTTGGAAAGTTCGATCCTAAAGCTGATGAAGGAATCTTTCTTGGAGATTCTTCTGTATCCAAAGCCTTCAGAGTATTCAACAAATGAAGATAGACAATAGAGGAATCTCTTCATGTCACTTTTGACGAATCTCAATTAGCTAATTTAAAACCCATCTCAATTGATGAGGATGAACTGGAGAACTGGATGATATCTCACTATGGACAACCTGAAGCTTCCTACAGTGCTCCTCTAAACACCGAATCTCTAGAAGCTGAAGATGATCCACTYATCATTCCAGTTGCAGCTAGTCACTCCAATGTATCTTCTTCAGAGATTGCTGCAGTGCCCATTAGCTGTGTMCCTCCTTCTACTTCAAACACTGATCCATCAGTAAATGAAATGCCTTCAGTTTCTAAACCTCTTTCAGTTGCTGAATCTGAG
>NW_020200619.1:74913-100985 GCF_001531365.2 Cynara cardunculus var. scolymus
CGATGGACTAAAAGCCATCCAATTCATCAAATTCTTGGTGATATAGATGCAGGTATCAAGACACGTCGAGGTCTATGTAATATATGTTTCTTTGTCAACTTTCTTTCTTTAGTTGAACCCAAGAAAATCAATGATGTTATCTCCGACCCTAGTTGGGTTCTAGCTATGCAAGAAGAGCTCATTGAGTTTGATAGGAACAAAGTCTGGTACCTTGTCCCACGTCCATCTGACAAATCAGTGATAGGCACCAAATGGGTCTATCGCAACAAGTTGGATGAAGATGGTGTGGTAACCCGCAATAAGGCTCGGCTTGTTGCTCAGGGTTATAGACAAGAAAAAGGAATCGACTATGACAAAACCTTCGCACCAGTGGCTAGACTCGAAGCAATTCGAATCTTTCTAGTCTTTGCTGCCCATAGAGACTTCAAGGTCTTTCAAATGGATGTAAAAAGTGCTTTCTTTAATGGAAAACTTCAAGAGGAAGTTTATGTTGAACAACCTCCAGGGTTTCTTGACCCTGAGTATCTTAACCACGTCTATAGGTTGGATAAATCTCTTTATAGGTTAAAGCAGGCTCCTCGTGCCTGGTATGATACCCTTTCTTCTTTTCTCATCTCTGAGAAATTCTCTCGTGGAAAGATTGACCAGCCCTTATTTCTTAGAAAATTAAAGGTCACGTCATTCTTGTCCAAATTTATGTCGATGATATTATTTTTGGTTCCACTAATCCCTCTTTATGTTTTCGTTTTGCTGAACACATGAAGAAAGAATATCAGATGAGCATGCTGGGAGAACTAACATTCTTTTTAGGTCTCCAGATCAAACAAACTAATAAAGGTATCTTTATCAACCAAAGTAAGTATGTATGAGACATGCTGAAGAAGTTTGATCTATCCAACAGTTCATCTATGAAGACTCCTATGGCTCCTCCACTCACTCTTAACAAGGATCCAAATGGAAAGCCTGTAAATATGACTGTTTACAGAGGAATGATCAGTTTTTTGCTGTATCTCACAGCTAGCCGATCCGATATCATGTACTCCACTTGCTTATGTGCAAGATTTCAAGCTGAACCTAAGGAATCCCATCTGATCGTTGTCAAACGCATATTCAGATATCTTAAGGAAACTCCTAATATGGGTCTTTGGTACCCTAAAGGTTCATGTTTTGACCTTATTGGTTATTCGGATAGTGATTTTGCAGGTTGCAAAATTGATAGGAAAAGCACCACTGGAGGCTGTCAGCTTCTAGGTGGAGTGTTGGTGAGCTGGACAAGCAAAAAGCAAAATTTAGTATCCACATCAACAGCTAAAGCTGAATATGTAGCCGCTGGTAGCTGCTGTGCCCAAATTCTTTCGATGAGAAATCAGCTACTAGACTACGATCTTCAGTTTTCAAGGATTCCAATTTATTGTGATAGCACTAGTGCCATTGTAATTGCAAACAACCCTGTTCTTCACTCCAAGACCAAACATATTGAGATCCGATATCATTTTATCGGAGATCATGTTATGAATGGTGATATTGAACTTCACTTTGTTCCAACTGAGTATCAACTCGCTGACCTTTTCACCAAGCCTCTTGATGAGACAAGATTTAATATCTTGATCAGCGAATTGGGCATGTTGAACACTGAAGATTAACCTTCAGTCATTAAACATCACTCAGTAAGTGAAATGATTCAGTGTTCTATCTCTAACACTGAATTCTTGAGTAAATATATCTATTATCTCTAAGGTATGATTACTCTTCTCTTTTCACGACTTAAAACTTTCACTGAAGCTTTCTCTATTTCAGTAATAAAATGTTTTAAAAGGTGGTCTTAGTGATTCTCAACACTCACCACATCTTCAAGTATATCTTTATACTTATCTTAGAAATCTAAAAGCTCACTGAAACTTTTCTTCAGTGACCAAAAAGTTTTTTAAATGCCAGTTTCAGTGACTCTCTTCACTAAAACCTGATGTCTTAAAACCATCACTGAATACTTTCTCTTTTTCAGTCATAAAATGTTTTAAATAGAGTTTTCAGTACCCCTTTTAACTGAATGACTCTTCATATTCTTAAAAACTTTTTTTGTTTTTAAAAGAAAATAGTTAATGAATCGTCTTTATGACGACATTCTCTGTTTCCTATGAGCGACGCTTTGAGACGCACAAAATGATATGTGATTACGCTACCTCATTAAATGCCATCCAATCATGGATGAGAACGTGACATATTTTTCATCATGACTACTTTCCCGAACCGTCGTCTTTTTTCTCTCTCATATTACTTCTCTCTCCTCCTACCTATAAATATGAGATTTCTTCTCTACCTTTCTCTTTACACTTTCAAAATTCTTAGACGAACTTCTGCTTAGATTTCTCCAAAGCAAGAACTCTCTCATCTTCAAACCTCTTTCCGACCTTTCTTCTTAAACTTTAAAGGTCAGAATCTTCTTTTCTTCTTACCGTTATAAGAAATGTGTTTAATATGATTAAGAACTTTGTTCTCTTATTGCATTAAACTGTAAAGGTTTTTAATCATCTACTTCTTGATTATTAATCTTGTTTCTTTGTACACATTCTACTTGAAAAACCCTAATCTTTTAAGGATTTTTCAAACGAAGTTTTTCCTTGTTTAAAAACTTTTTTCTATACTCTTTAACCATAAACTCTTGGCTTATTTCTAACAAATTTGTTTCTTCCTGTTTATTTTACTTCTTTAATAATAAACAGATGGCTGCCAAGAACGTCAACTTCTCCATTGACGATATTTCTATCATGGCCAATAACCACATTGCCTTGTTAGAGATACCCTCCACCAGAGCACATTACCAAGAGGCGGCTGACTTCCTCAAACAGTCGTCCTTAGGCTATGCTCTCAACCATGAGCCCCTCATGGTCAAGGAACTTCTTCAGCAGTTCTAGTACACTGCTAAGGTTGTCGAAGTCTAAGACGATGCTGGACGCACAATGGAGCAAATCCATCTCACTTTCAACCGCATGGACGTGAACTTTGGGGTTTCTGCACTCCGCTCAGCTCTCCGTCTTCCCAATGGTCCCTTCGACAGAGAACCCTCCACCACCGAGATCATAAATTTTCTCGACGCCATTGGCTACCAGTGGCCAATGAAGAAGGACTCCAGCTCCCCTCTCAAGTCCTTGACGAAGATTGAGAAGAACAGGATGTCAGCTGTCTAGCAATACCTGTTATCTCATTTCATCCAGTGCATGGGTGGAAAAACTGGAGGTCAGGAGCAGGCCTCTAGGATCGCCTTGATCATAGGCGTATCTGTGATTCAGCATCGCAATATAAATTAAGCTGCAGTCATTTTCGATGACCTAGTGCTTAAGTTGAACAAGCGCCAACGAGAAAAGGTGGTGCCTTACACCAGGTTTCTTTCGATGGTATTGACAAAGATCTTCAAGAGTCTTTACCCCAAAGAAGGAAACCTTCCAGCGTTCTGGCTTGGATCCAGTATTCTGGATCATAAGCTGAGGGACAGTGATGTGGCACTTTCTTCCATTGTGTCCATCACTACCTCTTCTCCTCAGGTGACCAAGACAAGGGAACCCCCCCCCCCCCGCGTCTAGCCAAGCCACCAAAACCCCTTCTAAWCGACCCTCTCAACCAACTCTTGGTTCTCCTTAGAGAACCAAGAAAGCCAAAAAGGGGACAACCACGTCTCTAGTTGGGGCCTCTTAAAAGGCTTCAGTTATTGAAACTCGCCTTACCACTGAGGCATTTTCTGGTCAACCCCCAGCTCTTCAATGACTTCTTCCATCACTGTCGTATCAATGGTACCTTCACCAATCACTTTAGTGACCCAAATCACTGAAAGTGTAGATATCAGCGCTGCCACCGCTAAACACCCATGTCTCTTCTCAACCATTTTCTCTTCTCCTCCCTCCTTGGTCTTTTCGCATGTCGATGATGTATCAGCAACTGTCCTTCCTGATACTGAGACACGCACCACTGGACCTGAGGCTGCTCCTCTTGATGCTCCTTAGCATACAGATGTCCATCCTGATATCTTTGCTCATGCCAGTGACAATCCTTTAGATGTCACTGAAGTCCCCTCATGTATTCCATCTTTCTACCCTTTCTTTTCTTCTAACCTTGAGCCTTCAGCTCACACTTCATCTTTTGCAGGTTCTTCTTCGATGTATCAGCCTGATGTTCAAGAAGTGGAAGAGGAAGAAAGAGAGAAAGATGATGGAGGAGATGAAGAAATTGATGATGACTATGATATGTCATCTGATATTAAGCTTCTCCTTCCCGTCGTTGATACCGTCCTCTGCAGGATCAACGAAGTTCACCAGGAGATGCCCCGTCAAGGCGATCTTGATGTGAATTTCCTTGCCCTCCAGGTGGATGTTCAAGAAGTTCAAAGTCATCTCCAGACTCTCCAAGAAGCTGTTCAAGCCAACAACAACGCCATTGCTGTTCTTCACAGCAGGGCTGACGATGCTCAAGCTATAGCTGATCAGCAGACTGGTTTTCGTCAACAAATCCTGGATGCTATCCGTCAACCAGCTCCAGTGATTACACCCTCTTTCTCTGCCAATGATCGTGCTCAACTCCATGAGATGTGTGAGGCAACGACAACTCTTGCCAATGCTTTGCAAAGGCTGGAGGATTCCATGGTTCTCTAGTGTTAGCGCTTGGACGAACTCTTTGGCAAAGTCTCCCAAGTCTTAGCCAGAGAGGGGGAGAAAAGGTCCAATGCTGGTGAATCATCTGATGCTGCTTCTACGACTTCTCAGGTCGTTGGTCCAGTATCAGCTTCAGTTGCAGTTGAAGCTGAGGCTCTCGGAGCTGAAGCAGTTGCTGTTCCTGTAATCCCTACCAGCGAAGTTGCTCTAGCTGAGGATGTAGATGCCATCCCTAGGGATGATGCCCATACCATCACTGCTGCTGGTGATGACGATGATGATGAAGATGAAGATGATGATGATGAAGACGATGATGAACCTGTCATTCCAGATACCGAAGATGATCTAGATGGCGACGACGATGATGATGATGAAGATGACTTTACCATCAAGTTCCAGAAGCCATCAACCGTCACCAAAGATGTTACTCTCGGGGATTCTGCATCCCAGGAGGAGCAAAGGCAAGGTGAATCGACTCCATCAGAGAACCAGGACCCCAAGTTGAAAGGCAAGGCGGTTGCTGAAGAAGGTAACTTGAAGGTATTATTCAAAATCCCTCAACAACCTTTGTTTAAAGACTCTACCTCTCAGGTAGTGATTACTTCAGAATATCAACTTCATATTCCATCAACAACCTGCGGTCGACTGGAGCGGGTAACTGATCAACCCGTCTTTTGTGCTCCAACCGACCAGCAGATGTCTCAGCTGAAGGAGTCACTCGACCAGAATAGAGTTAAAATTCCTCTTTGTACCTCTAGTGGTGGTGAGTTTGACTTCTTATCTAAAGCTGAAAGACTCGAGGCATTGCAGGCTGAAGAAGAGCTAGAACTTCAAAGAAAATAGACTGAAGACAACTTCAAGCTGGCTAAGTCACTAGCTGAAACAGTCCTTCCCAAGAAAAAGTCCAAGAAAATGGTGAATGTTTTCCAAGCCTAGGCTAAACTTCTTTTGTTTGCAGAAGCTAAACGCAAGAAGAAGCTGAAGCTGGTGGAATAGGACAAGCAATAGAGTGAAGCAAAACTGAGAAAGAGACTCAGTCCCCGCCCAATTATCAGCGTCAGCATCAGCGGACGCTCTAAAGATGGTAGAACGCTGGTCTCAATGCTCATCACCTGGGACAATCTTGATGCCATTACCGAGTACCCTTCCTACCTTGCCCGCTATGGATACAACAAATGGATGGAGACCAGACAAGTAATTCAGCAATCCAAGTCGAGACACAAGACACTTATCGAGGACACCATCAACGAACTCATCAAAAGGATGTCCAGGTATGTCAAGGTCCCTGACCGGCCAACTCTGAAGAAAGGTGGGAATAAGAAAAAAAAAACTCTATGATCCTAATGAAGGACCATTCCTAAGGAACGAACATGAAACAAGGTTCTCCTTAGATGAAATCTTGAAGGCTCATAAGAGTACAAACATTTCTATGCTGAATCTTGACTTGCCAGATAAGGGTCCCTATACACCCAACTCTGTGTATTTTAGACATGAGTTAGGAGTTATATTCCTTGACTATGAAGGTGAAGTCAGATTTCAGAGAATGTCAGAGCCACATCTATGTCCAATGGATCATTTGGTTTATCTTTTGCTCTGGATAGATGATAGCATGCCTGGAAAAGTCGTAGATCTGAAGATACGAAGGGAATTCCTTCGTTGAAGAAAACTTGGTGAAAGTGTACCTAGGTACATAGATCTAAGATATCTATATTAGTTTCTCTTTGTTACAACAATCCAGTTTTCCTTGTAACTTCGTCTACTATGTCTTCTTTCAGTGATTGTACTTATATTCTGTAAGTTCTGAACATGTACTGTAATACTTGTAATATTTCCTATGATTAATAAAATGAGTATTCCATGTAGTTCACTGAAAAAGATCCCTGAAAAACATAATAGGGACACAAGTCTATGAGTTCTAGTGTTACTTTTCGCATTCACTGACAATCTATAAGCCAGTGAATAAGCTTTCAATTTTAGACTTAAGAAAAATTATCAAGCTGAGATTGACCAAACTGAAAAAGATCCCAAAATAGTAAAAAGAGACATGTATTTTATATGTAACTTTTTCCTTGCTACTATTTGATAAGATAACGTTCTTTATGTTATCTTGTTATCATCAAATAGGGGGAGATTGTTGATCCTTTCTCTCAGTGATTTGATGATAATCCCTTTTCACTTATACGTTGTATTTATGTTTCTGTATTTTCAGTTCTAGCGATCTTCACTGAGTCTGTTCAGTGATCCCTGAAGAACTTTCATTGTAAATCTATCAGAGACAACAATACTTCAAGAAGGCAACACTCACACCAAAGAACCTTCAGCAAATGTTGAAGACTGAAACTGAAGATTAGAGACCGGCGAGTACGTGATCTGAAGCCGTATTAAGTGATTACAAGCCTGTCTACATATGTGTGAAGACTGTTCAAGCCTCAGCGAATGATGATGAGACCTTCAGGTCATTCCAGCATTCAGCGATCAAAGGAAGCTTGCTTAGCATGATTGTTGTTGTCTTGTCCTTGTGCAAACAAAGGACAAAACCCATACCCTTACAAAAGTTAGTACGGTACGGAGCCGACTAGTCGACTCTTTGTCCACCAACTTTAGGTAAGGATGTCCGCTCATGAATAGTGCTTCTATACTATTCACTATAGCAAAGGACAAGCCCTCCTCTTAAGGCTTGACACGCACTCTAAATCTACCTTATTGCGTTAAATGAACATTTAATGCACTGGGTATAAATAGAAGTGTTTCTTTTCCATGCAGAGAGCGCGCATCTCTCTCTCTAACCTTATTCTTACTTCAAGTATTTTCTAGCATAAGTAAATGATCTTTCTTTTAGCAACTTCTTTTCTTGTAATTGCTAATGCTTTGTATGTAACCAAAGATTGTTTAGATAGGTTTTTATTACCTTATCTTTCCGCAAACAATCTTGTAAAATCTGTATTGATCTTCTCTATCAATATATATTTTAAATTTGAAAATATTGTGTTTGTATTCATCTCCCTCCCCTTCTACAAACTGTTTCTCTTCTTGTAGACCCTTACGGGACCAACAGTTCTGGAAGTGGATTTTATAGTTGGTGCATGTCCAGAGATTACTTCTTCGTCGAAGATGTCTTCAAATAAATAAGCTAACTCTGATTCATTGGGTTTTCCAAGTGATGAATCAGATGCTCTCATTTGAAGTATGAGTTCTGAACTGTTGTGTTCAGAAGTCACTGATGTGGAATCATCAAAGGACACATTGATACTTTTGATGACTTTTCTTATCCTTTTAATGTAGACTTTGTAGGCCTTGAAAGTTTGATAATAGCCCAAAAAGATCCCTTCATCAGCTTTCTTGTTGAACTTGCCAAGATATTCTCTATTGTTGAGTACAAAGCATTTGCACCCAAAGACATGAAAATATTTGACATTTGGTCTTCTTTGGTTGATGAGCTCATAAGGTGTCTTCTGGTGCCTCTTGTTGATGATAGATTGATTCTGTGTGAAGGAGGCAGTGGAAATAGCTTCAGCCCAGAATGTGATGGGTAACTCCGATGAAGCAAGCATGGTCCTTGTTGCTTCCACGAGGGTTCTGTTCATTCGTTCCGCCACTCCATTCTGTTGTGGAGTTCTAGCTGTTGAGATGTTTTGTGTAATGCCTTCACTGATGAGGTATTCGTTGATTCTGGCATTTTTTAATTCAGTTCCATTGTCGCTTCTAACCTTTATTAGTTTTCGTTGTAGAAGGACTTGGAGCCTTTTCATCACTCCAATGAGTAGGTCAGGAACATCTGATTTTTTCTTTACAAACTCAACCAGGTGTATCTGGAGTATTCATCAACCAGTACTAACATGTACTTCTTTCCAGAGAGACTTTGAGTTGATATTGGCCCACAAAGATCTATATGTATCATGTCCAAGGGCTTGGTGTAGGAGGTTTCTGACTTGGTTTTATGTGAGACCTGTCTTAGCTTTCCCATCTCACAGGCTGAGCATATATGATCTTTTTCAAATTTAAGATCTGGAATTCCCTTGACTAACTTCTGTGTGGCTAGTTTTCGTAGTGCATCAAAGTTGAGATGCGAGAACTTTTGAGGCCATAGCCAATTTTCATCCCTCTTATGAGACACCAGACAGAGGGTGTCTTGTCCCATAGAGGATTCAAAATCTAGAAGATAAAGATTTCATTCTCTCTTTGCGTTGATGATTGTTTGACTGGGCTTTGTTTCTATGATACAGAAACCTTTGCAGAACCTGCCTTCACGACCCTTGGCGTAGAACTGGCTTATGCTTAGTAAGTTGTGCTTCAACCCTTCAACATAAGCCACTTTGCTGATGGAGATGTTTCCTTTGATGAAAGTGCCATATCCCTTGATTGTACCCTTGATGTTGTCTCCAAAAGTCAAAGAGCCTCCAGATTTTTCGTTGAAGAAGGACATCTGACTTTTATTACCAGTCATGTGCCTGGAGCAACCTGAATCCATGTACCTTGGTTGCACATGCTGGTCTTGCAAGACAAATTATGGGGTTTTAGGTACCCATTTCTTTATTGGTCCACGTTTGTTAGTAGGGGGTACCACTCTCTTTTCATTACCCTTAGCCTTAGCAGGCTTGGGTTTATTAGTATTTCCCTTGCCCATGGATTTGTGCTTTTTCACGTTTTCATTGGTTTTAACTTTGTATCGATAAATGTGTTGGGAGAATATGCAGTGATGTCTCAACATGTGATTCCTCAGGTTTTGTAAAAGAGTTAAACATTGACAGTTATGATGCTTTGGATTTGTATGTCTAACGTTCTTTTTATTTGATGGAAACGAAGAAGTAAATGCAGGGAATGAAGATCATGTCCTAGCATCAGTTGTTTTTACAAATTTCTTATCCAGTTCAGATTTTTTATTTGAAAAGGTCTTTGGCTTTACTTCTTTCCTCCTGAGGAAGGACTACTTTTCTTCAGCTGAGTGAGAGAAAAAGTGGTGGTTAGATTTCTCCCTGCCTCTGTATTTGCTCACGAGTAAACTTGATGAACTTGAATGATGTACTGGGGCCTTGTGAGTTATCTTTGGCAGATTTGCTATTTCTCAGTTTTCCCTTTCCTTTGTCCAAAGATTTCATTGATGGTGGAACATTAGTTTTCATTGAGGATTTGAAGTTTTTAGGCTTTTTATCCTTAATGATTACTGGTGATTCACATACTATTTCCTCTTCAGATTCGGAATCGAGAAAGTCTCTCGCTGATTTCTCGAAATCAAAATTAGCATGGATGTTTGTGGGAGGTGTGGGTTCAGAGGTTGGTGTTTCAGAGTGATCTGTTTGAGATTCCATCGATTCTGACTTAGATGAACTTTCAGTTTTACTTGGATGGTTCATCGATTCATCAGTTGATGGTTTCTCATTAGGATTCTCCCTTTCATCAACAATACTTGCTGATGAAGTAGAATTGACACCCAGAGACTCTGGTTTGACCATAGGGTTTCCATCGGTTTCTGATTTGGAGGTGTCATTCCTTTCATCAGAATTCTTACATGTCCTGCTCTCCTACACCACATTTTCAAAATCCTGTCTTAAAACGACAGTTTTTCCATTGACTTTAGCTCTTTTAAAATTTGCTTTTGGTTTTGGGATAAAGTCGGGTTTCTGAATGCATCCAAGTTTGAAAGTGGATTCAAGGGTGGATTTCTTTGATTTGATGGAGGGGTCCAATTCATTGAATTCAATCCCTTGAGTGTCCGTTTGACCATTTAACTTTTCATACACATGTTGGGCATCTTTGTACTTTTTCATCAGAAGTTCATTGGTTTGAAGCTTCTGGTGAAGGATCTCCCTTTCCTTTTGAAAGAAATCTTTAAGAGCAAATGAGTTTAGTCTCTCTGCCTTGGATTCTTTTAAGGTCTTAGTTTTCTTTTCTAAGTCCTTAGATATTCGTTTATTTAGTTCCAGAAGTTTTTCTTCCTCTGATTTCTTAAGAGTGGTGATGCGAGTCTTTTCCTTAGCAAGTTTGGCTTTTTCTTCGTTTAGAAGATTAGTCTCTCTTTTGTAGAAACTTGCTTCTTTTTTCGCTTTTAGTCTTTCAGATTTTTCAAAATTTAATTTATCTTTTAATTTAAAGAAATCCTCTGAAAGTTTTATCACCCTTAACTCTAGCTCAGATGGAGCAGAGTTGGTTTCATTGGAAGTAGACTCACATACCTGGTCATCAGAGTCGGAGGTGGGTTCTGTAGTGGATGTGGCCATCAGACAGATGAGTGTTGTATCTTCTTCATTGGATGAAGAGTCAGATAACCAATTTTCTTTCTTAGCCACCAGGCTTCGCTCTGTTCGATTGTACTTGTACTTATTCTTGTAATAATCGGCATCTTTTATCAATCGTCCTCTGCACTCTTTTGAAAAGTGACCAATTTTCCCACATCTGAAGCAGCGAAGGTCATTTTTTCATCCGTTTTTATCTACTTTCTTGTCTTCCCTTCTGTTCTCTCTCCCTTCTCTTTCTTCTCTTCTTTCTTCCCGCTGATAGAATTTCGATAGTTTCTTCTCATGGTATGACTGGTACATCTTCTTCTTGAAGTCTCTCCGTTCATGAGGTCTCTTGATGAACTTCTTTTGGAACTGTCTTGTAATCAAGGCTAGAGACTTAGCAAAGGCTTTGATACCATCATCTGATTCAGATGACTCGTCTTCAAATTTCGATTCTACCACCATTGTTTTCTTTCCTTTCTTCTTGTGATCTCTGGAGGGGGTCCTTGATACTTCCTTTTCATCAACAACAAGATCCAAAGGTCCACCGATGGATACTTTCTTCTTCATTATATCATTCTTCTATGCTGTAAGCGTTCCATATACATCATGAAGTGACCAGCCGTCTAAGTCCTGATTTGCTTGAAGGTACATTGACAGTGAGTCCATTCATTGCCAAGACTTTTTAGGAACAAAACATTGTTTTCTTCTTTTGTTCTGGTGATATCATTTCGACGACATTGATTGATCAATGTGTTGAAACGATCTTCTTCTGTATTGGTTCATCAGGAAGAGCTTTGAAGTTGGTGTATTCATTGAGACATTGTGCTCTATGATTCTTCTTGGTTTTAGTTCCTCCTTCCAATTGGCTCGCAAGTTCATCCCACAATTCTTTTGTTGTGGAGCATGCATCATGGGATTGAAAAATTTCATTAGAAATGGCCATGATGATTAGTCGATTGGCCTTCTTGTCAGTTTCCACATGCTCAATATCGTCTTCATCCCAGTTTTTCTCATCCTTGGGCATGTAATATACAGGAATTTCTGCTGTGGTATTTGTTTCTGGGACTCTTGGGACAAGAGTCTGTGGAACGTAAGGACCCTCCATTACAGATCACAGGAGGTTTCTGTCCATTCCTTCCAAGAAGTTTACCATCCTTATTCTCCATTGTGGGTACTCTTCTCGTTGAAGAGTTGGAGGCTTGGTGAGGGAACCAACACTATATGCGAAATTCCAATTGGCCATCAAGAATTTTTGAAGAGAGATAATTTACGTTTTTTGGTGAAGATATTTCGTGAAAAACGTGAATTGAGAGATTTTAGATGGTTGTTTGATTGGAAAAACAATCAATTGGCTCTGATACCAATTGTTGATCCCAGATCTCTCAATAACACTAATAATCAAGTTAAGAATAACCAAATTATAGTCTTTTAATGAACAAAATGATGAACACTCAAGAACAATGTATGAACATTCAAAGAACAATCTTGAGTGCCAATGATTTCACTCAATGAACAAAATGATGAACACTCAAGAACAATGTATGAACATTCAAAGAACAATCTTGAGTGCCAATAATTTTACTTTATTCAATATTAATATCAAAACGTAAAACGGACGTTGATTACAATACGCCTAATCACCTATTTATACTAGTGATAAGAAGATAACTATCTAGTAAAACTATCTAGCCAATCTTCTAAGAAAGATAATGTTTATCTAAAGTATGGATAGGCTATAAATCGAGATAAACTTGAAATCCAGCTGTTGATTAGTTATCTCCAGCTGTATTCCATGGGATGATGATTCAACCTTATCTTCATATCTTCATCGTATGTCTCTGGTTGAACTACTGAAGAAAACTCTAAGTGTTGTTGACCAGAGGGGTGATGAAGATGCTATTTCCATCGCATCTCTAGTCGATTCATCGACCCTCTGGTTGTTCTCCAGACTTAGTTAATTTTTCCTTAACGTCTTCATCGGTCTTTTGGTTCTTCATCACTTATTGTTCTTCATTACTTTTATACTTATGAATTATAGGGTCTAACACTCTGGATGTGTGGAGCTTTCAAACCCAGAGGTTGTTGAACGTAGACTTCCTCCTTCAGTTTGCTATTCAAGAAGGCTGACTTGACGTCCATTTGATAGACTCGAAATCCCTTATGAGTAGAGAAGGCTAAGAACAAGCGTATAACTTCTAGCCTTGCTACTGGCACAAAGGTCTCGTCATTGTCTATGTCTTCTTCCTGTCAATAGCCTTTTGCTACGAGCCTAGCTTTATTCTTCACTACGATCCCATCCTCTTCCTTCTTGTTCCTGAAAACCCATTTACAACCAATTGCAATTTCATCCTTTGGTAAAGATACAAGAGTCCATACCTTATTCCTTTCAAAATGTTGGAACTCTTCTTGCATGGCGTCAACCCAACTAGGGTCTTGTAGGGCTTAATGGACTTTCTTAGGCTCTACCATGCTTAGAAAGTTTACGAATAAACATTCATTAGCCGTGGCAACCCTTATCTTCACAATTCTTGAAGGTTCACCTTGTTGTTGGGACAAATACAGAGGTAGGTGACATTTGATCACGTTCCATAAGCATATTTGGCATTTAGCTCGTTGATGGCGTAGAAGGTTCTACATCCTCCCCCTTGGATGATGGTACAGAGGAACCAGGTGCAGAACTAGAGGTATTATGCTCTGGCTCTACGAAATTGGGATATGATGTAGAGCTTGTTTGCTCTGGTTGTGGATTCGCATGATCACTAGATTAAGCACAGGTGTGTGAAGGACCAGAGTTAGATGTACTTGTAGTTTGTGGTTCTTCACTTACACGCGCAGATTCATCTCTTGATACACGTACAAAGATGTCTTCATCGCCATAGAAGTCTTCAAATAAGAGTTTGAGTTCCAATTCCCTTGACTTCATTTGACAATTGGAAGTCTATTTGTTAAGCTCAAGTCTAGAGCTGAGGTACTCTGAAGTCACATGTTCTTTATCATCGAATGAGACGTTGATGCTTTCCATGACAGTCTTGGTTCGTTAATTGAACACTCTGTATGCCTTGGCTTTTGTGGAGTAACGAAGGAACTTTCCTTCATCGGCCTTCTTATCAAACTTGCCAAGTTGATCACGATCATTCAGAATGAAGCATCTGCAACCAAAGACATGTAAAAATTTAACATTAGGATTTCTTTGGTTGATTAATTCATAAGGCAGACTCATATGTTTCTTCACCACCGTTGCTCTATTTTGGATAAAGCAAGCAGTCGAGATGGCTTCAGCCCAAAAATGGGTTTGAAGACCAAAGCTTGCTAGCATTGTTCTTGCTGCTTCGACCAAAGTACAATTCTTTCTTTCTACAAAACCATTTTGTTGAGGTGTTCTTGCTGCAGAGAAGTTTTGAGTTATGCCCTCCCTGTCTAAGTACGCATCAATCCTTGCGTTCTTAAACTCTATTCCATTGTCACTTCTTAGCTTTTGAATTTTGCTTTGTAGAAGAACTTGAATCTTGGTCATCAGCTTGATTAGGACATCTGATTTATGCCTTACAAACTCAATCCAAGTATATCGTGAGTATTCATCAATTAAGACTAGGATATACTTCTTACCAAATAAGCTCTGCATAGAAATTGGACCACAAAGATCCACATGAAGCATATGCAGAGGTCTGACACATGACACATCTGTCTTTGTTTTGTGGGATGCTCTTTTGAGCTTTCCCATTTCACATGCAGAGCATAGATGGTCCTTTTCGAACTTTATGGCAGCATGTCCGTCAACCAGATTATTCTTCACAAGCTTCTCTATATTTTGGAAATTTAAGTGAGAGTCTCTGAATTATCTCTTGGTGAGAAGTTCATGAGATATAGATTTCCCTTTTGTTTGGCTCTTAGCAACTCCTGACCTGATTCTGACATAATGAAGCAAGCTTCCTTTTCGAACTTGTCATTGTAGCCAGAATCACATACTTGGCTTATGCTCAAAAGATTATGCTTAAGCCTAGAGACATAAGCAACCTTAGAGACAGAAACCTTACCTTGTAAAAGATCTTCGTATCCCTTCATCTCTCCTTGCATGTTATCCCCAAAGGTTACTTTTTCCCCGATCTTCTCTATATATGAGGAGAGCAACCTCTTATTGCCGGTCATGTGTCTTGAGCATCCGTAGTCGAGATACCAAATGTCCACAGGCGGCTTCTATAAAACAAATTATAAGGATTTAGGTACCCATTTCATAATGGGTCCTCGATGATTAGGGATAGAAGATTGCTTTTTAGCTTTAGGGAGAGGCTTCGTCTCATCACATGAGTTACCAGACTTGGCTTTAGAAGCCTTCTTTCTTTTCTGGGTCTTCTTGGAGTTTATTCTTGATGACCCAGAGAGAATACAGTTAGGATCAAAGAAGTGTTGCTTTAACTTATGCAGTAGAGAGAAACATACACAATTATGAACACATTTTTAATGACAAAATGATTTATTAAATTTGAAAAACATATTATTACAATCATTCCTAGCATTGGTAGTTCTAACAAACTTCCTATCTAGATCTGATTGTTTAAATGACTTTGAATGAATCTTCTCAGATCTCTTCCTTCCTACTCCTTTGGCCTTCAGAGTCCTTTCTGAAACAGAGGAATTAAGATTAAAGTTTGCAGCGGATTTTCCATTCTGTTCTGGAGTGAACTTAATCGGCTTAGATTTTGAATTAGAGCCCTTCAAAACAGAGGAAACAGACTTTGTACTCTTTGCCCTGTATTCAAACTTGGGAGCGAATTCAACACTTCTTGTCATGCTTACACGGCCAGAACCTATGAGAATCTTTTTCTCATCAGGAGGTTTTGCAACCTCTGGTTCTTTGGCTACAATCTTTGTCTCAACTTGCTCCTTAAACGAGTCCACCTCTGACTCAGAGTCAGAGTCAAGAAAATCCTTGTGTGAATATCGAAATACAGAGGTATCATTAAGAACTTGAGAGTCTCGTATACATGAGCTAGAGGCTTCTTCCGTCTTTTGTTTTGAAGAACTTTCAAAAGTATCCCAGGAGTTACTCTCAGAATAATATGCATGACCCTTAGGAGGATAATTCAAGATCTCAAGCAAATCTTTCTCGAAAACCTATCTTATCGTTTATGTGAAGTCATCCAATATTTTTGGATCCAAAGTTTTAAGAAACTTTTTTGTGGATGAACTCTTGATTTCATCTGGTTCTTGTTTGATAACCTCACTATCAATCTTAAAATGTTCAGGATTTGTAGAGCCAAAACAAAAGATCTCATATGTCTTCTGTATGCCTTTTAAATCAACTTGTGGCATACTCTTTGAAGAATAAGAGATATTTTTAAATTTTAATCTTTGAGTTTTAGCCCCACTTTCAAGCCTACATCTTTTGAAAGGTGAAGGTGTATACAGAATTGGAAAATCTGGTTTTTGTTTTTTGCCTAACCTAAACACAAATTCAAGAGTAGTTTTCTTCTTCCAGGTGAGGTCTAGGTCTGTATAACGTATCCCTGCTCTATCCTGTTGAGAATTTACTTTTTCATACACCTGCTGAGCATCTTGATATTTCTTGATCAAGAGCTCTTTTCTTTGTAAGCTCTGGTGTAAGAACTCCCTTTCCTTTTGAAAATAATCCTTGAGGGCCTCATAGTTTAATCTATCACGTTCCTTTTCTAAAAGCTCTGTTTCTTTCTTCTTTATAGCCGCTTTTAGTTCTAAGCACTCTGTTTTAAGACTTGTTTCAGTGTATCGTTTTGTTTGCAAAAGTTTTTCATTTTCCACTGATAACTCTTGTTTCTCTACAGTTAGCAGCTCTGTCTCTCATTCAAAAAATATTTTTTCTTTTTTCGAAGATTTTCTTTTGGATTTTTCGACAAAGATCTTTTGCTGTAGGTTAATAAAATCGTTTGATAAAGCAGAGATGCTTTCTTCCAGGTCATAATGGGAATAGCCAAAGATGGAACATACCTGGGAGTCAGAGTCAGATCCAAACACTTCTACGTCATTCTCTACAGCCATCCCACAGAAATGGGCTTGGTCTTCTTCTTCGGATGAGGAGTCAAAGACCCAGTTCTCCTGTTCAGCCATGAGACTCCGTTGTGATCGATTATACTTGTACTTGTTTTTGTAGTATAGTTCGTCTTTCACCAAAGGGCCTCTACACTCTTTGGAGTAGTGCCCCATCTTGCCACATCTAAAGCATCGACCACCTTGCTTCTTCAGTTCCGATGACTCTTCCTCCTTGTTTGAATCAGAGGAAGGATTTCTTCCTTCGAAAGCTCTGCCTCTACTGCGATCGCTCTGCCTTCCTCGCTTTTTGAAGACCTTCTTTCCATACTTCCTTTGGAATTCCTTGGTGATTAGGGCCAAGGATTGTGCAAAAGCACTAATATCATCATCTTCAGAGCTAGACGCTCGGTCTTCTTCATCACTCTTCATGATGAGAGCCTTCTTTCCCTTCCTCCTTTCCTCTTTGGATCAGCGTTCTCGATGTGGCTGGCTAGATCTTGTCTCTTTTGAGTCAGAGACAAGAGCCAGAGGTCCACCCAGAGCGACCTTGGCCTTCTACACTTCTTGCTCTTGAGCTTGCAGAGTCCCATATACGTCGTGCAACGTCCATTGCTCCAGATCTTGATTCTTCTAGAGAGACATTGTCAAGTTTCCCCATTCTGCATTCAACCTTTTCAAGAAGAGCATGTTGTTCTCCTCTTGTGTTCTGATCTCGTCACACTTGCGGCATTTGTTGATCAGTGTGTTGAACCTGTGATAAGTCTGTTCTAAAGACTCATCGGGAAACACCTGGAAACTGTTGTACTTGTTCAAGCATTAAGCACGACGGTTTTTCTTCATCTTTGTCCCTCCTTCCAATTGATTTGCCAATTGATCCCATAGATCCTTGGCAGAATCGCACACGTCAAGAGATTGAAAAATCTGATTGGGGAGAGCCATGATCAAAAGCCTTTTGACTTTCTGATCGATCTCCACTCTGCATTTATCTTCATCATTCCAATCACGACGAAGTTTGGGTACCCTCCTGGCAGGTACTTCAACAGTATCACCAGCAGCAGGAATACGAGGAATAATAGTGGTAGGGACATAAGGGTCATTCAAAATTGACTCGTAGAGTTCGAGGTCATGACCCTCATAGAAATTAATCATCCGAATTTTCCATTGGGGATATTCTTCCCTAATGAGAGTCGGAGGTTTGGTCAAATAACCGACACTGTACATGGAGTTCCATGATTGAGACGACATTTTTGATAATAAACTTTTGAAAAGAAGATTGATGAGAAAGTGATGAACGATGTTAAAAAACGATTTCCTGATTACGTAAAAGCAAACATTTTAAATGGAGTAAAATAGGACTGAAATTCCTTTTTAAACCGGATAATAAAAAATATGAGTAGAATCCAGATGGATATCGATCGACTAATCAATGAGTTTGATTAGCAGGCTCTGATACCAATTGTTGGAACCCAGATACTCTTATTTGTAGAAAACACAGTTTATAAATAATAAGAATGAAAATCAAACAGTGTATCAAAGACGATTAATCGAAATATTCAAAATATATATAAGAACAGTGAAAGGACTTGAAAATGTTGAATGCTTTTATTAGATGAAAGTAAAAGAACAATCAATCAAAAAGTAATCTCACAATAAACAGGTATAGTATAAGTCGGCACTCTAAGGTAATTTGAACCTGAGGAGGAAGCCTCCTTATATACACCTAGGTCTAACAACTATGCTATAAAATAGGCTTGAAACTCTGAGTTGCCGAGTCTGCATCCTTATCTTTGACTTTCCTTAAAATGCATAGCAGAGTAGGTCATGCCACCTCAAATCTGTTAGACGCTTGCGAGAATGTTTGGGCTTACATGCGGGTTCCATGGATAAGTTCACTAGAAGCTCTGCATGTACTATGCAGAGGTTCTGCATATGCAGAGGCTCTTCATGTACTATGCAGAGGTTCCATGTCTTGGAGTTGTAGCTTTGCATCAAGCACTTATGTTTTTTGGCACATAAGGCTTGATCGTCCACGGAGATAGAGCATGGGCTCTGTATGAATGGAACCTTCACTCTTTGAGTAAGAGCTCTGGTTCTTGATCTTCTGCATGAGAGCTCTTAGTCCAAACCGCTTGAATAGACTAAGGGGCCGTTTACCTAAATGCTTACCCGGTAAGCTCTTACTGTTAAGAGTTAATATTATAATTTATTTTATTGGGTAAGATTGTGGTACATCAAAACGTATTTTATACAACAATTTACCTGGTAAGCGCTTACCCGGGTAAGAATCGTCACGGTCACTTACCGGGTAAGAATCTTCATGTTCATCCGGGTAAGATTCTTGCCTCTTGCTATGTTCATCCGGTAAGGAAAATTGCCCAGTAAGTACTCACCGGGTAAGCGTTTAGTAAACGGCCCCTAAGTCCTATTGACTAGAGTAAGAGACTTCTTACTTACACTTTCAGAAGTTGGGGTCTAACAATAAATCGCACAAAATCACGGTCAATCACAGATCACACAAATCGTACAAACAATTATGCGAATTCAACCAAATACGATCAACATACTCTCTGATTTATCTTCAATCACAAACACAAAATTTACCAAATTTTCAAACAATATTGGATCAAAAACTCAAAAAATTTTGAATTTTGTAAGAACAAACAGTTTACTATTTATCACAAATCGTTCAAAAACTATTCAAAAATTGATCAAATTGCAAAAAAAAAATATGTGAATAACAGTTATTCAATTCGTCATTACGAACATAGTAATCCAGATTTTACCACCTAAAACACAAATTTAATGAGATTAGGTTAGAAAAAATGGAAGTTTTGTTCGATATCCTCAAGAACACGAAGAACAGTCTCGATGAACAGTGCTAAAATTCAGAATTTTGTGTGAAAAATTCTCGAAAAATGTGTAAATCCTTCAAACAAATTGCTTCATCATGCTCTGTACTAATTGTAATTCCAAAATATCACCAAATCAGATAATCTTCAAAGAACAAATCTAACAATCTAGAGAGAGAATTTTAACCAAAGGCTTTGTATTCAAATCTTGTAATGATTGGCTCAACACTAATTACAACACTAATTACCCTATTTATACTAGAAAGCATTAAATCTACACTAATACAAAAGCTTAGGAGAAACAAGCTTGAATACAACATTCAAAGTAGAGCTTTGAATCCAACAAATGGGCTTTTGCACTATTCACTATAGCAAAAGACAAGTCTTTCTCTAAAGGCTTGATGCGTGTTCAAACCCTACTGCATTGCATTAAATGTGCATTTAATGCAATGGGTATAAATAGATGTGTTCTATCTCCATGCAGAGATACACTCTTAGTCTTGAACCCTAACTCGTACGTTCATACGTGAAAGAACACACATCTAAGAACACAATACGCTTATCTTCAAAAGCAAGTTAGAATCCTTTTTTAGTATTCTAAATCGTTCTTAATCGAAAGAACTTACTTTCTTCTAAGTCATAAATAGCAAATCATTTCTCTTTGCTAAAAACTTGTGTGTAAGTTAGCTTGTTTAGATAGGTTATCTTTACCTTATTTTTTACACAAACAATCTTGTAAAATCTGTATTGATCCTTCTTTATCAATATATATTTTAAATTTGAAAAGTTTATTGTGTTTGTATTCATCCCCCCCTTCTACAAACTGTTATACACATCTTGTAGACCCTAACGGGACCAACATAGAGTCTGCAAGAATCGTTCTTGCAGCTTCAACTAATGTTCAATTTTTCCTTTCTAGTACACCATTTTGTTGTGGTGTTCTTGCAGCAGAGGAGTTCTGAGAGATTCCCTCTTTGTCAAAGTACACATCGATTTTTGCGTTCTTGAACTCTATACCGTTATCACTTCTTAGGTTTTGAATTTTGTTCTGTAGTAGGACTTGAATCTTGATCATTAGCTTGATCAACAGCTTTGGGACACTTCTGTCTTACAAACTCTATCCAAGTATATTTTGTAAATTCATCCAATAAGCACTAAGATATACTTCTTACCAAACAGACTCTGCACAAAGATTGGACCGCAAAGGTCCACATGAAGCATATGCAAAGTTCTAACACATGACACATCTGTCTTTGCCATATGGGATGCTCTTTTGAGTTTTCCCATTTCACAGGCAGGACAAAGATGGTCCTTTTCGAACTTTATTGTTGGTAGTCCATCAACCAGGTTATTTTTTTCACAAGCTTCTCTATATCTTGAAAATTTAGGTGAGAAAGCTTGTGGTGCCAGAGCCATGCTTCTTCACATATTGCCAGAGTCTCTGAGTTATCTCTAGGTAAGAAGTTCATAAGTTATATATTACCCTTACGTTTGGCTCTTAGCAACTCTTGACCTGATCTGACAATATTGAACAAGATTCCTTTTGGAACTTGACATTATAGCCAAAATCACAAAGTTAATTTATGCTCAAAAGGTTATGCTTAAGCCCATAAATGTAAGCAACTTTAGAGACATAAACCTTACCTTGATAAAGATCTCCATAGCCTTTGATTTCTTCTTGCATATTATCCCCGAAAGTCACTCTTCGTCCAATTTTATCTCTGAATGAGGAGAGTAACCTTTTGTTGCTGGTCATGTGTCTTGAGCACTCAGAGTCAATGTACCAAATGTCTACATGGGGCTTCTGCAAAACAAATTATAGGGATTTAGGTACCCATTTCATGATGGGTCCTCGACGATTAGGCCTTGGAGTTTCGACTTTAGGTTTAGGGAGAGGAGCTGTCTAAACACCTGATTTTCCAGACTTGCGGTCTGGTTTGCCAGATTTGGCCTTAGGAGTTTGCTTCTTCTAGGTCCTTTTGAAATTTTTCTTTGATGAACCAGAGAGAATACAATTGGGACTAGAAAGGTGTTGCTTTAATTATTACAACAGAGAAAGACATTTTCAAGTATGAACACATTTTTTATGACAAAATGATTCATTGGATTCATAAAAGAAATTATTACAAGCATTCCTAGTATTGTTAGTTCGAATGAGCTCCCAATCTAGTTTCGATTGTTTAGAGAATTTGGCCTTTGTCTTCTCTGGCCTTTCTTCCTTTTTACTCCTTTGGCCTTCAGAGGTCTCTCTGAAATAGAGGAAATTAATTCAGAATTAGAACCAGGCTTTCCTTTCTGTATAGAAGTGAACTTTATGGGCTTTTGAAAATTGGATTTCGAAAATTTAGATGCAAAGGTGGAAGATTTAGATATCTTGGCCTTGTTTTCCATCTTGAGCTCCAGAGAAGACTTGGATTTCAAACACATGTCCACGAAATCAGGACACATGGGAATCCTTTTCCTCTGCTCCAGGACTAGAACAGATTTATTTAATATCCCACTTGGAAGTTTATCAACTTCTAGTCCTGGTTCCACTATCTCTGTCTCAATATTCCCTGTACTCGAGTCCACCTCTGATTCAGAAGCAGAGTCAAGATAATCCTTGCATAGATTTTGAGTTGTAGAGGTTTCATTGAGAGTTTGAGAATTTTGTAAACATGCATCAATGCCTTCGTCCTTCTGTTGCATGGATGAGGAACTTCCAAAAAATTCTAAGGAATTACTCTCAGTATTATTTGCATGAGATACAAAGGGATGATTCAAGGCCTCAAGCAGATCTTTCTCAAAGACTTGTTTTACCTTCTCTTTATATTCATCCATCAATTTTGGATACAGAGTATTGAAAAAAACATCTTTCAATGAACTTCTGGTCTCTTCTGGTTTAGGTATAACTTCATCAACATTTGATTCCAAATGTTCAGTATTATGAGTACCAAAATAAAAAATTTCTTTTGTCTTCTGAATGTTACTTAAGTCAACTTGATGCATACTTTTACAAGAGTAAGAAATGTTTTCAAATTTAACTTTTGGAGCTCTGGCCCCATATTCAAGTTTACATCTTTTAAATGGTGAGGTTTTAAGCAGAGTTGGAAAATCGGGTTTTTGCTCTGCCCTTAAACAAAACACAGACTCAAGAGTAGATTTCTTCTTCCAGATGAGGTCTAGGTCTGTATAACCTATCCCTGCTTTAACCTATTGAGAATTTATTTTTTCATACCCCTGCTGAGCATCTTGATACTTTTTAATGAAGAGATCTTTTCTTTGCAAGCTCTGGTGTAAGAATTCCCTTTCTTTTTGAAAATAAATTTTCAAGGCTAGAGAATTTAACCTGTCACGCTCTTTTTCTAATATTTCTTTATCCTTTTTCTGAATAACCTTTTTCATCTCTGAGCACTCTATTTTCAGACTATTTTCTGTGGAGAGTTTTGTTTTTTAAAATTTTCTCTTTCTCCACAGAAAGCTCCTCCTTTTCTACAGACAAAATCTCTGTTTCTCATTCAAAGAAAGTCTTTTCCTTTTCTAAAGCTTTTCCTTTTCCTTTTCATCAGAAAGTTTTTGTTGTAATTTTATAAAATCTTGGCTTAGAACAGAGATGCTTTCTTTCAGATTAGAATGGGAATAACCAGAGGTAGAGCCTACCTGAGAGTCGGAGCCGGATCCAGACTCTTCTACATCATTTTCAACAGCCATAGCACATCAGTGGGCTTGGTCCTCTTCTTCAGATGTAGAGTCAGAAACCCAATTCTATTGTTCGGACATGAGGCTCCTCTGGGGCCGATTGTACTTGTACTTATTTTTATAATACAGTTCGTCTTTCACTATAGGGCCTTTGAACTCCTTAGAGTAGTGACCCGTTCTTCTGCATCTGAAGCACCTCACAGCATGCTTCTTCTTGTCTGACTGTTCTTCCTCCTTCTTAATTAGTTGAGAAGTTGGGTTCTTTGGCTCGTAGCCTCTGTCTCTTCCCTTATCGCTTCTGTTTCTTCTCTTATCAAAAACTTTCTTCCCAAACTTCCTCTGAAACTCCTTGGTGATGAGTGCCAAGGTTTGTGCAAAAGCACTTATGTCCTCATCCTCAGAGCTTGAAGCTCTGTCTTCATCATCTCTCTCTACAACCAAAGCCTTTCTCCCTCTTCTTCTCTCGTCTTTCGATGTTCTTTTTCTGGTTGATTGACTCGACCCAGTCTCTTTGGAGTCAGAGACTAAAGATAGAGGTCCGCCCAAAGCAGCCTTGTTTTTCTGCACCTCTTGTTCCTGTGCCTGCAAGGTGCCATAGACATCATGAAGTGTCCAATGTTCCAGGTCCTGATTTTCCTGTAGGAACATTGACAGGTTCCCAATTTGCCATTCAACCTTTTCAAGAAGAGCATATTTTTCTGTTCTTGAGTCTTAATAACGTCGCACTTTTTGCACTTGTTGATTAGGGTGTTGAAGCGATGAAAAGTCTGCTCGAGAGACTCATAATGGAAATCTTGAAAACTATTGTAGTCATTGAGACACTGAGCACGTCTATTCTTCTTCATCTTAATTCCCCCTTCAAGCTGATTTGACAATTGATCCCATAAATCCTTGGCGGATTCACAAGCGTTAAGATATTGAAATATCTCATTTGGAAGAGCCATTATTAAAAGACTTTTGGCTTTTTGGTCAACATTCACCCGTCTATTGTCTTCATCGTCCCAATCTCTTCGGAGATGTGGAATGCGTGTTTTAGGAATTTCAACAGTATCATCAGCAGCAAGAACCCTAGGAATTAGGGTTGTGGGTACATATGGACCATTGAGAATTGAGTCGTACAGTTGAAGGTCAAGACCTTCGTAGAAGTTTATCCTCTTTATCTTTCATTGGGGTTATTTTTCCTAAATGAGAGTAGGAGGTTTTGTGAGGAAACCAACACTATACATAGAGTTACACGATTGATTAGACATTTCGAAAGAAGTTATGTAAGGATGTTTGACAGAAAGGTGAAACGTTGAGTTTCTGAAACTGCAAGTTTTGAAGAATACGTAAAGCAATCGTTTTTAAAAAAATTGATCTGAGATCGGAATGAAATGATTTTTAAAAACGAATAACCAATTAAAGAGGAATATCCTTATTGGATATAGATCGACTAATCAATTGTTTTGGTTAGCAGGCTCTGATACCAATTGTTGGAACCCAGATTCCTCTTATTTAACAAGCTACACAGTAAAATCAGAGTATGAATGAAGTCGTGACTATGCAACTGATATGGTTTAATAAAATATTCAAGACGAAAGTAAGAATGTAAAACAACCTTGAATAAGTCGGAAGCTTTATTAGATCTTCGAGTAGGAACAGAAAACTCTCAATCTAATAGTGTTCTCACAAGAACTCTCTATCCTGGAGCATAGTCTAATTTGGCACTTTCGGGTAACTTGTAACCTGAGGAGGATGCCTCCTTTTATATGACTAAGCTTAAACAGAATCTCCTAGAATCTTGGCTTCGAACTTTGAGTTCTTGTTCCATGTTCTTAGCATTCACGTTCCTTAGAAAGTGAAGCGGACTGACTCAAACTTTCTAGATTCGGTTAAGAGTCCTGCGGATAAGTCTGAACCAAACGCGAAAACCATGGGAGTAGGAGATGCAGAGGCTCTTCATGTACTATGCAGAGGCTCTGTGTCTTGAGTGATGCTCTGTATCAAGTACTTAACCTTTTTGACGCTTAAGTCTTGATCTTCCCCTTGGTAGAGAACGGGCTCTATACATGAGCACTTATCTCTTTGAGTAAAAGCTCTGTCTCTTTATATCATCTGCTTAAGAGCTCTTGGTCCGGACAACTTCACAAGACTAAGTCTTAACGACTAGAGTAAGAGGTTTCTTACTTACACTTTTACACGATGGGATCTGATAGATCTCCTTCAATCTCATGCTCTGGCCGATCTAGAGCAGCGAATGGATGTCATTGCCAATAGTCTTAGTGATCTCCCTCGTTTTGCTAATGAAAAAGAGATGGAGAAAGACTTACCTCATGTTGCTGCTCCTACAACACCTGCTGATGCTGACACTTTAGATGAAAGGTCTCAAGCAAAAGATGAAAGGTCTGAAGCAGAAGAAGCTAAAGCCTCTCTTCCTCAAACCTTGATTCTGAAATCAGAAGTTGATGCTGAAGTTGTTGAACCTATTATTATCCTTCACTCTGAGGATGCCATTATATCCCATGAAGCTGAAGCAGTCGTTGAAGATGATGTCGTCATGGCTGTTGCTGAAGAAGAAGACCTTGCCATCACCTCTACAGGTAATGTTGGTGTTAGCTTTATTTTGAAGCTAATAATTAACTTGAAAAAGTTTCATGAAACAATCCAGAGCTAGAAGACGAATTGAAGAAGTATCTGCGCCAAAA
>NW_020200619.1:102990-105175 GCF_001531365.2 Cynara cardunculus var. scolymus
TAGATTCAAAATCATATGAGAGTCGATTAGGGTTTCTTGAGAGTCTGTAATCTTTACTTTCAATAAATAGAAAAGCAGCCGCTATTTCTCTGTTTAATCTTCTTGTTTACTTTCTCTTTCAAACTTCTAGTGTAAATCGTTCTACTCTCAGATCTGGGTTATAACAGTTGGTGATGAGGAAGATGAGGAAGAAGATGATTCTCTTTCCTTACCTGATGTTGATTAAGACTTAAGTGATGATGATGATGATGATGATGATGAAGACGATGATGATGATGAATTCACCATTCAATTCCACACCAAACTTGTCCCTACTAAAAAAGGAGTCTCTCTCAGGGAATCTTTATCCTAGGGGGAGAAAGAGATATCTTAAGAAAATCAACACACCTCATCCAAGAACAAAGGTGTCGCTGAAGATGGAAACCTGGTTGTTCTTTTCAGACCTATCGATCCCTCAAGGATTGCTCAATACTCCTGGTTTGCTACCATTGTTTCTTGTTCTCAACTCTCTAGTATCACCTCCTCTATTACATTTGGTCGTTTAGATGAAAGGATATCTCCTATCCCAACATCAAGAGCTCTTCTTGACCAACAGATGACTCAGCTGAGGAAGCCCCACGACCAAACCAGAGTAAAAATTCCTCTTCGCACCTCTGGTTGTGGTGAGTTTGACTTTCTCACAGATGCTGAAAGAGAGGAAGCACTCAAGACCAAGGAAGAGCTTCGCATTCAACATCAACAGACTGAAGACAACCTCAAGCTGGCCAAGTCACTCGCTATTAAAGTTCTTCCTAAAGGAAGTCTAAAAAGATGAACCCTGTCAAGGCTTAGGCTCAGTTGTTCTCACAAGCTGAAAATGAACATCAGAGAGCACTGGCGCTGAGAGACCACAACAAGAGATGGAGCGAAGATCTCTTGAAGAAAAGAATAAGTCTCCATCGCATCCCAAACGTCACAATCAATAGACGAATGAAAGATGGAGGAATGCTTATCTCTGTGGTCATCACCAGAGACAACCTTGTAGCAGTCACTGAATATTGTAACACCCCCAACTCACATTGCATATAACATATAATTCATACAGAGAATACATGTTTAATCCCACCAAGGTCCAAAGTACAAGAGGCTATATTACAAAATGTTAGACCCCATAAGTATTATGCATGAACTAATGAAGACGAACAAGTGATGAAGAACCAGAACACCGATGGAGGACTTCAAGGAAAAATGACTAAGTCTGAAGAACAACCAGAGGGTCGATGAACTGACCAGAGATGCAATGGAAGTGCATTTCCATAACCCCTCTGGATACTAACACTTGGAGTTTTCTTCACCAGTTCAACCAGAGGCAAGCAATGAAGATATGAAGATAAGGTTGAACTCATATCCCACAGAAGACAGCTGGAGATAACCATTCAACAGCTGAATTCTACAAAGTTTATCTCGTTTTAATGTTTATCCTTATTATAGATAAGTTTTATCTGTTAGTAGAAGATTAGCTAAATAGTCTCACTAGATAGTTATCTTCTTATTAGTCTACTAGTATAAATAGGTGGTTAGGCCTATTGTAATTAAGGACGCTTTACGTTTTTACATTATTATTGAATAAAGTGAAATCTTTGGCACTCAAGATTATTCTTTGAACGTTCATACATTGTTCTTGAGTGTTCATCATTTTATTTATCTAAACACTATAATTTGGTTATTCTTAACTTGATTATTAGTGTTATTGAGAGATCTGAGATCAACAATTGGTATCAGAGCCAATTGATTGTTTTTCCAATCAAACGATCATAAAAAATTTCTCAATTCACGTTTTTCACAAAAATATATTCTCTAAAATGGAAACTTTCTCTCTTCTAATAATCTTAATGGCCAACTGGAACTCCGCCTATAGTGTTGGTTCCCTCACCAAACCTCCAACTCTTCAAAGAGAAGAGTACCCATAATGGAGGATACGAATGGTGAATTTTCTTGTAGGGATGGACAGAAACCTTCTACAATCTGTTATGGAGGGTCCCTATGTTCCACAGACTCTTGTTCCAAGAGTGTTAGATCCCATAATGCAAAATGTAAAAAGTAATGAAAAACAATAAGTGATGAAGAACCAGAAGACGGATGAAGACATCAAGGCAGAAAAGACTAAGTCTAGATCGATGGAAAGACAAACCAGAGCATCGATGGA
>NW_020200619.1:105499-122992 GCF_001531365.2 Cynara cardunculus var. scolymus
ATAAAGTAAAACCTTTGAAGCTCAAACTGTTCTTGAATATTCAAAATTTACTTTTGAGTCTTCCTAACTTTCTTCGTAAAATCACTATAATTTGGTTATTCATAACTAGATTATAAGTGTTATTGAGAGATCTGGGATCAACAAAGAGTCCCAGGAACAAATACCACAGCTGAAATTCCCGCCTACTACATGCCCAAGGATGAGAAGAATTGGGATGAAGACGACATAGAGCGGGTCGAGACCAACAAAAAGGCCAAAAGACTGATAATCATGGCCATAACCAATGAAATCTTCCAATCCCTTGGTGCATGTTCCACAACCAAGGAACTATGGGATGAGCTGGCAAGCCAATTAGAAGGAGGGGCAAAAAGAAAGAAGAATCGTAGAGCCCAATGTCTCAACGAATACACCAAYTTYAAGSCWCTTCCWGATGAACCGAKTCAGAAGACATACGATCGTTTCAACACATTGATTAATCAATGTCGTCGAAATGATATCTCCAGAACAAAGGAAGAAAACAATGTTTTATTCTTTAAAAGTCTCGGCGATGAATGGACAGAGCTGTCGATGTCTCTTCAAGAAAATCAGGACTTAGACGGCTGGTCACTCCATGACGTATATGGAACGCTTGTTGCACAAGAGAACGACATCATGAAGTAAAAGGTGTCCATCGGTGGACCCCTAGCTCTAGCAGCTGAAGAAAAGGAAGTTTCAAGGACCTCCACCAGAGACCACAAGAAGAAAGGAAAGAAAGCACTGGTGGTAGAATCAGAATCTGAAGATGAAACATCTGAATTAGATGATGATATCAATCCCTTTGCCAAATCTCTGGGCATGATTACAAAGCAGTTCCAGAAAAAGTTCATCAAGAAACCCTATGAACGAAGAGAGTTCAAGAGGGAAAGGGACCAACCATCCTATGAAAGGAAGCCATCTAAATTTCAACAGAGGGAAGACAAAAGAGATTGAAGAGAAGAGATACAAGAAAGAAGAGAAGATAGAAGAGAGGAGAAGCAAGAGGACAACGATGGAAAGAAAAATGACCTTCGCTGCTTCAGATATGGAAAAATCAGTCATTTCTCCAAAGAATGCAGAGGACGACTGGTAAAGGATGCTGATTATTACAAAAATAAATACAAGTACAATCCTAGAGAGCGAAGCCTGATGGCTGAGAAAGAAAACTAGGTGTCTGATTCTTCATCCGATGAAGAAGACAAAGCACTCATCTGTCTGATGTCCACGTCCAATGCAGAATCTGCCTCTGACACCGATGACGAGGTGTGTGAGTCTACTTTCAATAAAACCAACTTGGCTCCATCTGAGCTAGAGTTAACGGTAATAAAGCTTTCAGAGGACTTTTTAAAGTTAAAAGAAAATTTAAGCTTTGAAAAATCTGAAAGACTTAAAGCCGAAAAAGAAGTCAGTTTTTATAAAAGATAAACTGATCTTCTAACCGAAGAAAAGGCTGATCTGATGAAAGAAAAGACTCGCATCGCCACCCTTAAAAAATCAGAGGATGAAAAACTTTTGGAAATAAACAAGCGAGTAACCAAAGACTTAGAAAAGAAAACTAAGGCATTAAAAGAATCTGAGGCAGAGAGACTTAACTCAGTAGCTCTCAAAGATTTCTTTCAAAAGGAAAGGGAGATTCTTCATCAAAAGCTTCAAACCAATGAACTTCTGATGAAGAAATACAAGGATGCCCAAGACGTGTATGAAAAGTTAAATGGACAAACGGACACTCAAGGGATTGGATTCAATGAATTGGACTCCTTCATCGAATCAAAGAAATCCACCCTTGAACCCACTTTCAAACTTGGATGCATTCAAAAACCCGACTTTACCTAGAAACCAAAAACAAATTTTAAAAGAGTTAAAGTCGATGGAAAAACTGTCGTTTTAAGACAGGATTTTGAAAATGTGGTGTATGAGAGCAATACATGTAAGAATTCTGATGAAAGGAATGACACCTCCAAATCAAAGACCGATGGAAACCCTATGGTCAAACCAGAGTCTCTGATTGCCAATTCCACTTCATCCGCAAGTACTATTGATGAAAAGGAGAATCCTAATGAGAAACCATCAGCTGATGAATCGATGAACCATCCAGGTAAAACTGAAAGTTCATCTAAGTCAGAATCGATGGAATCTCAAGCAGATCACTCTGAAGCAACAACCTCTGAACCCACACCTCCCACAAACATCCATGCTAATTTTGATTTCGAGAAATCAGCAAGAGACTTTCTCGATTCTGAATCCGAAGAAGAGATAATATGTGAATCACCAAAGATCATTGAGAATAAGAAGCCTCAAAACTCCAAACCGCCACTGAAATCTGGTATTCATTCATCGATGAAATCTTCGGACAAAGGAAAGGGAAAACTAAGAGATATTAAATCTACCAACTATAAATCAAAAGGTCCTAGCATATCTTCTAAGTTCATTAAGTTTACTCGTGAGCACCTCTGAGAAAACTAACCACCACTTTTCCTCTCATGCAGTTGAAGAAAAGCAGTCCTTCCTCAGGAAAAAAGAAGTAAAGACAAAGACACCTTCAAAAAAAATATCTGAACTAGATAGGAAGTTTGTAAAAACAACCGATGTTAGAACAAGATTTACATCCCATACATTTACTTCTTTATTTTCAGCGAATAAAAAGAACGTTAGACGTTCATGCCCGAAGTATAATAATTGTCAATGTTTAGCTCTTTTACAAAACCTGAGGAATCACATGTTGACACATCGCTGCATATTCTCCCAACACGTTTATCGCTATAAAGTTAAAACCTTTGAAAACGTGAAAAAGCCCATATCCAAGGGCAAGGGAAATGCTAATAAACCTAAGCCTACAAAGGCTAAGGGCAATGAAAAGAGAGTGGTATCACCTACTAACAAACGTGGACCCATTAAGAAATGGGTACCTAAGACCCTTTAATTTGTCTTGCAGGACCAGCATGTGCAACCATGGTACATGGATTGTTGGTCACGGTTCCAGCATCTTCCTAAATCGAAACGTGGCGCTGGCTGCTACGCTATAAGGGAAATAAAGTTGCACCTTCACCAAGGCAATTGCTTTTGATGTAGTGGGTAAGCGCTTGATCCTAACAATTGGTATCAAAGCCAGGTTACGAGTTCGAATCCCATGGTGTGCATAATATGCAAGGAGTGCATAATTATGAGAAAGGCATGTTGCACGGCTATTGACTTCTAGCGAAGCTCTTATTAGTACCGGCAGATGTTGGGGGGGATTGTTGGTCACGGTTCTAGCATCTTCCTAAATCGAAACGTGGCGCTGGCTACTATGCTATAAGGGAAATAAGGTTGCGCCTTCACCAAGGAAATTGCTTTTGGTGTAGTGGGTAACTGCTTGATCCTAACATGGATTCAGGTTGCTCCAGGCACATGACTAGTGACAAAAGTCAGCTGACCTCCTTCATCGAAAAACCTGGGGGTTCTGTCACTTTTGGAGATAATAGCAAGGGAACCATCAAGGGATACAGAACTTTCATCAAAGGCAACATCTCCATCAGCAAAGTGGCTTATGTTGAAGGTTTGAAGCACAACTTACTAAGCATAAGCCAGTTCTGCGACAAGGATCTTGAAGTTAGGTTCCGCGAAGGTTTCTGTATCATAGAGACAAAGCCCGGTCAAACCATTATCAAGGCCAAGAGAGAAGGGAATCTCTATCTTCTGGACTTTCAATCCTCTGAGGGACAAGACACCCTTTGCCTTGTATCCCATAAGAGCGATGAAAATTGGCTATGGCAAGTACTCACACCTGAATTTTGATGTCTTAAGAAAACTAGCCAAACAGAAGCTGGTCAAGGGGATTCCTGATCTCAACTTTGAAAAATATCATCTATGCTCAGCCTGTGAGATGGGAAAGCTAAAACGGGCCTCTCACCGAACAAAGTCAGAAACCTCCTGCACCAAGCCCTTGGACATGATCCACATTGATCTCTGTGGGCCCATATCTACACAAAGCCTCTCTAGAAAGAAGTACATACTTGTACTTGTTGATGAATACTCCAGATACACCTGGGTTGAGTTTGTGAAGAAGAAATTAGATGTTCCTGACCTACTCATTGGGGTGATAAAAAGGCTCCAAGTCCTTCTACAACAAAAATTCATTAAAGTTAGAAGCAACAATGAAACTGAATTCAAAAATGTCAGAATCGATGAATACCTCATCAACGAAGGCATCACACAAAACTTTTCAGCAGCCAGAACCCCACAACAGAATGGAGTGGTAGAACGAAAGAACAGAACCCTTGTGGAAGCAGCAAGGGCGATGCTTGCTTCATCAGAGTTGCCCATCACCTTCTAGGCTGAAGCAATTTCAACTGCATGCTTCACCCAAAATTGATCCATCATCAACAAGAGGCCCCAGAAGACGCCCTATAAGCTCATCAATTAGAGAAGACCAAATGTTAAGTATTTTCATATCTTTGGGTGCATATGCTTTGTACTCAATGATAGGGAATACCTTGGCAAGTTCGACAAGAAAGCCGATGAAGTGATCTTTCTGGGATACTCTCAAACCGCAAAAGCCTACAGAGTCTACATCAAAAAGACAAAAATTGTCATCAAAAAGCATCAATGTGTCCTTTGATGACTCCACATCCATGACTTCTGGACACAAAGGTTCAGGACTATGACTTCAAGGAAGAGCATCTAATTCATCACTTTGCAAACCCAATGAATCAGAGTTAGCTTAATTATTTGAAGACATTTTCGAAGAAGAAATAATCTCTGGATATGCACCTACTGCAAAATCCACTTCCAGAATAGATGAAGAACATGAAGTCTCCAATGCTAAAGGTACAACTCTTACTGAAACTCGTGTTACTTCACCTTCTTCTTTTTCTTCTTCTTCTTCTTCTGTGTCTTCAGATCAAGAACAAGAACCAGAGTCTAACTCTAGAGATGATTTTTTAGAGAGGAAGCAAGCAGTTCCATCAGTCAATGAAGAACTGCATCATGTTGCTCTAGAACCCCAGTCACGCACCAAGTGGACGAAAGACCACCCACATCACCAAATCATTGGTGATCCAACATCTGGTGTAAAGACGAGATCAACAACAGCCAACGAATGCCTCTTCGCCAACTTCCTTAGCATGATTGAACCAAAGAAAATTTCTGAAGACCTACAAGATCCAAACTGGACAGATGCAATGCAAGAAGAACTACTACAGTTTGAGAGAAAAAAGGTATGGTCCCTTATGCATCTACCCAAAGGGAAGACGGCCATAAGAACCAAATGGGTCTTCCGAAACAAGAAGAACGAAGATGGCATAGTAATAAGGAACACGACTAGGCTTGTTGCCAAGGGCTACTACCAGGAAGAAGGGATTGACTACTATGAGACATTTGTTCCCGTTGCAAGACTTGAAGCCATCAGGATATTCCTAGCCTATGCAGCAGACAAAGGCTTTAAGGTCTATCAGATTGATGTCAAGTCTGCCTTCCTCAACGGAAAACTTCAAGAAGAAGTTTACGTGCAACAGCCCTTGGGTTTGAAGATCCAAAACATCCAGAGTATGTCTACTTTCTAGACAAAGCCCTCTATGGGCTAAAGCAAGCACCCAGGGCGTGGTATGAAACTCTATCCACTTTTCTCATCAACAATGGCTCCGAAAAAGGTACAATCGATACAAGCCTCTTTCTCAAGAAGCATAAAGGTGACATACTACAAGTACAAATATATGTGGACGACATAATATTTGGCTCTACAAATGCAAAACATTGTGAAAAAATTTTAGAGCTGATGAAAAGCAAATTTGAGATGAGCATGATGGGAGAACTTAGTTTCTTCCTTGGTCTTCAAATAAAACAAACTTCAGAATGAATTTTTATTAATCAGTCTAAGTATGTGACTGATCTTCTGAAGAAATGCTCTCTCTTAAATTCATCATCGATGAGAACTCCTATGGCTACAAGAGCCAAATTATTTGTTGATCCATCAGGCAAATCTGTGGATGTCACAACCTACAGAGGCATGATTGGATCACTCCTGTATCTGACTGCAACTAGACCAGATATCATGTTTGCTACATGTCTTTGTGCAAGGTATCAATCCAATCTTAAAGAATCTCATCTCTCTGCAGTCAAGAGGATCTTTAGATACCTTAAAGGAACCTCTTCATTGGGTCTCTGGTATCCTAAGAACTTTGGCTTTGATCTAATAGCTTATACAGATGCAGATCATGCAGAATGCAAGCTTGATAGAAAGAGTACGTCTGAAAGCTGTCAACTCTTGGGGGACAAGCTGGTAAGTTGGACATCCAGAAAACAGAATTGTGTCTCAACCTCTATAGCAGAAGCAGAATATGTTGTTGCTGCTAGCTGTTGTTCGCAAGTTCTCTAGATGAAGACTCAGCTTAAGGACTATGGCTTTCAGTATGAAAAGATACCAATCCTCTGTGACTCCAAGAGTGCAATAGCTATCTCTGCAAACCCTGTGCAACATTCCAAGACTAAGCACATCGATGTAAGGTACCACTTTCTGAAAGGCAATGTTGAAAAAGGTAATATAGAGATGTACTTTGTTCCAACTGAGATTCAACTTGCTGACATTTTCACAAAAGCTCTTGATGAGAAAAGATTTTTGTTCCTAGTCAGGAAGATGGGTATGTTGAATCCCACAACTTAGAGCCAATCATTAGTCTGAAACTAGAGATCCTCAATATCTCATGGTTATGCCTATAAGTGATAATATTATGATAGCCATAAACACCAAGTACTCCAAACTAGAGCCTCTGGCCATTTAGAATAACTTAGATTATTTTTTGGCAAAAAATTTCATCGCCTTTGGAACCAGAGACCTCTGGTCCAAAACAAATACTTGGCATTATGCCACCAAGTATTCCCCTCTAAACCAGAACCTCTGGATTCCAATTCTTTGAGACCAGAGCAACTTTGGTCTCAAACTTGGACTTCCATGATCATTCATGCATGTATTTACGTAATTATCCATCATCCTTTGGCACCAGAGACCTCTGGTCCAAAGCCAATACTTTGTGAAAATTTTCACTAAGTACTCTTTTCACAACCAGAGCCTCTGGTTCTAAAGACCAGAGCCTCTGGATTCAAAGTCTTTGACACCAGAGCCCTCTGGTCTCAAAGGCACATCCATTCATCACCCACATACATGCACTAAACCATTTTTTATACCATCCTTTCATCATCATTCACAACCAGAGCCTCTGCTTGTATAGACCAGAGCCTCTGGTCACCAAAATGAACCTACCTCTTATTGATTCAAGGGGGAGTTTTACACACAATCTCCTCCTCATGCATCATTCTAGGGGGAGCTTTTCATTCATCATAAATATGCATTTTCCATCCCAGAGCCTCTAGACACCAAAATGCTAGATAAATGATGAATAAAACATGTGTATGCAACCAGAGCCCCTCTGGTCCTACATCATGGGTTGTCTACGCTTATCCAGAGCCTCTGGTTTGTCTATCCAAGGCTCATTATACATACAACCTAACAATTCATCGATGAACTTATTCATCATGCGCAACCAGAGACCTCTGGTTTCTCATCCCTAAAGGGCATGTTTAACTAGAGACCTCTGGTTCCTCACCCAATGAGTCATGACCAACCAGAGCTCCTCTGGTTCCATGACAAACCATTTTTTCCATCCAAAAAACCCATCTTAATTGCAAACTCTTTAGAGATTATACAAAATTGCAGCTTTTGTGACTAAAAACTATACTTCATGGGTTTTTAGAAGACCAAAACTTCGTAATTAGTATTAATCTTACAATTAGATGGAATTTTAAATTGTTCGCGATATTTCGAGAGATATTATTTGGAATAACTTTTAATTACTCGATATAATTCGAACGTCACCTGACAAAAAAGCCTGCCTTATTAACAGATTGTTTCCCATAAAGCTCTTCACATTACCCATTCACCCTCCCCATGACGACACGTGCCCTCCAACATTAAATGGCACAGAACCGTCAAGACGGCCCACGATCCCCACCAAATCACTTTTTTGCCAAACGTCTTCCATTATCATGATTACCATTTAAATATTATTCTTTTTTGCTTGTTCCCCTCCTCCACCTATAAATACCCTTCTTTCCCACACCACTTCCTCTTTACGCTCCCAAAATATGAGTCCCAAACAATCAATCTTCTTAAAAGATTCAATCAACAATGGCAGATCTGAGTTTTTCTTCAAGAACAATATGAGAGAGAAAAGAGGAAAAGAGGAAAAGTCAAGAATTCAAAGGATGGTCAAACCTCTATATTACGTAACTGATATTATAAAATGAAAGCTACCTACTAAGATTACAAAGACCTCACCCTATTTATAGGGTCAAACTTAGACAAAATAGTCAAAGTCAAACTATCCTAATAAAAGTCAAACACGATGACTTTTATACAATTATAGACAATTTTATYTTTCAAGACGAATACAATTTTACATTGAATTTCATTCCTAACACAAAACCTGCAACTACCTACAGACGAACTGAAACACTCAAAACCTACAACCTCAACTAGCAATGGCATCCTCCGCCTCTCAAGAATCAAACAACAACGACAGCCATGTGCAATCGACCAGCGCCGATAGCCATACACTGGTGTTCCTTCCCTTAAAACCAAACAACCACGCGATCGACCTTCGAACAAACTTGTTTGACGAAAAGTTTGCCATCATTATAGAGTTCTTCCAGAACTGTCTACTACAACCGGTGTTGACATTAATCGACAATGGCGTATCGTTTAAATACGTCCAACAATACTGGCAGACTTGCGAGTATATCCCCGACAGCCGTGGAATCATGGGGGATATTGACGCTCCAAACGACATGATCTGTTACGTCAAAATCTCCCAAGCAAAGGTCTCTAGAGTCCTTTACATTCCCATACGCCAAGAACTTGGCATTGACCACTACGCCGGACTACCCACGAACTCCGATATCCTCCGCTTCATCCGCATGCTAGGTTACAATTGTGACCTACACAATGCCTCTGATTTTAAGAGGCAATTCCTCCCCCCAATGTGGAATATGTTCTTTTCCATATTGAACAAAGCCCTGACCTGCAAACTAGGATCGATAGATCAGGGCAACATCAACATAATGACTATCATGTACGACCTCTCCTTCAACCTACCATTGGACTATGCTATCCTCATCTACAACAAAATCCATGCAGCGGTAATCAAGAAGTGCAATCTTAAGGCCGCAAGAAAGCCATTGTCGTCTGTGCTCTTCCCATGATTCCTCGCTCTCTTCATAAAGGATGCAATGAGGACACACGAACTACCGGTCGATGAACCATTCACCCCGCAGTTCATAATGCATGGTCATCGCCCAACAATCTCCAAGGACAGCTACACCACCGAGAGGACAGTCTCTCGCGCCATGCTCAGCGTTATACCAGAGACGTCTGAGATAAGGCAGACCTATGAACGCTCTCTGTTGTCCCAAGAACCGAGGGCAGCTACCCAGAGCACTTAGAGCTGTCCTCAGACACCAACAAGGAAGCACAGGAGTAGTCTTCATCGGATGATGAAGATGATGATGATGTCTCTCCTCATGCATCCCCCGGCCCTTCACATACAATACCCATCCCTAATACCTAAAAGGCAACCACCACCACTACCCCTAGCGATCAAGGCCGAAAGGAGTATTGAACAAGGATGACCTAATGCAATCCCACACCCACCCAGCCATCCAGAGGCCATTCTTCGGGCTTCTGGAGATGATACAGCCGAGGAACCCCACCATGCATCGCCCCCCTCCCAACAGAGGGGCGATGAAGAAATAAGAGGCACTTCGCCTCATGGCTTGCCACTACCCTTCACACACCCAGAAGCATGTGTTGCTTCTGGCATTGCTGATCCTCAAGATCGTTCAGAGCGATCTCCTATTCGTGCACAACACACCCCTTCGATAGTTCATCTAGCGAAGGGGAAACACACTTACTTCTCTTACCCGGCCTCTAAAGTCGAGGAAGAAGAAGAAGTTGTTGCAACATCAAGAGATAGCTCATCACTAGAGAGCTATCAAGGACGTGATGGAAGTCCTTCCCGACCTATATTTTCACAAGGCACTGAAGGTGCCTCTGGAGCTGAGGCTCAACAGCAGCATCCGTTGCTGCAGGGGTTACCAATATGGCTGATCTGGTCACAAAGGCTGAGTTCCAAGCCTTTGTAGACTCGATCCAGTGGTCCTTGGAAGACCTAAAACTCATCATACACTGGATTGTCGAAAACCCTCCATCCATCGATCTTACCCCCATTTGACAGTCCCTTGCAACCCTTGAAACCCAAACCCGAGACAACACAGCACGTCTCTAAATGCTGCAACAAACAGTCACCTAACACCATAACACCTCCTCTGCCTTTGCCACCCAAAGATACCAACTCTTAATGAACTCGATCACCACTCTCACGGCCCAGGCAACTGCGAATGATGAGATCCTAGCCTCCATCACCACCCACATAAACACCATCCTCCAAACCCTCAACAACCTTCCTGCCACCATATTCTCCCACATCCCTCAACCAACCCCACCACTAATATCATCAATCGATGAAACCCTTGCCTCCCTCTCCGATCAAATGACCACCATCCAAAACACCCTCACATCCTTCCCAGATAACATATTAGCCCACATACCCCAACCACCTCCTCCCCACCCCCCTCTGCAGTCCCATCTTTCGATGAAGCCTTTTCTTCCTTCACTATAAAGGTGAGGAATATCATCACCAACATCCCTATTGCATCATCGACATCCACTTCCACCTCCATGCCCCCACCTGCATCCACCTCCACCATGGAATAGGCAACCAGGGCCGACCTAAGGGCCCTGTCAAAGGCACTTGTCTCATCCTTCAATAAGATAAGTGCAAAATTCATTCATCGCGCCACTCAACCAACCAAGGCTCTCTCTCAGAGCCTTGCAGATCAACAGGCGCACACCACTTCTCTCCTTCACACGATGGAGGAGAGCAGAAGACAACAGGCCCTGAAGGCGTATCTTGCAACCTTCAGGAAGGAGAAAACAAAGAAGAGTAGCAGAGCTTCTTACTCCAGCAGCCGCCTGCACAAGAGGCCACGCCATGAGGACCCATACCCCGATGATCAAGGTCTTGGACCTCATGAGGGGGAGAACCAGGCCGCTGCTGCTCAACACGTGGAATCCACTGCACCACCACCCTCACCTCAAACACAAAACCAACCATCTCCCACAACCCATGCGAGGGAACCAAAGGCTCAACCCTCTGAAGATATACATAATGTACATTTCCCCCTCGCCACTTCCCAAGAACCCATCGAGTTGAGCTCATCGACCGATGAAGAACCAACCACACCACCAACAACAAACCTACCCTTCAGCCCATCAGCAACTCCCAATCTATAATTAACCCCCTCACCAACACCATGCACCACATAACCCTTCACSTCTCTACCCATACAACCTCAACCCACAATCACCCAACCTTCATCACCACAACAACCTCCAACCCAAACTTAACACGATGAACCAGAAACCACCCAAACACAACCTCTTGAACCAGAAATCACCCCACCTGAGCCCATTGAACCAGAGCCAATCCAAACCTTTCCATCACTAACCCACTCTCAACTATTAGCCCAAACACAACCCATGGCCCAACAAATCCAACCCACAGCCCAACAAACCCAGGTGTAAGTAGATGTTCCTTCTTCGTCGAGGCACCCTCCTCAAGGGGTCATCGATGAAATCATAGCAAACATGGAGTCACTCAGGAGACGTCCAGAGGTGCCGCCAAGGGAGCCAGTCATGATGGAGAACATCCATCAATATATGTACCATGATCGCAGTGAAGGGCTGACTCTCAATCCTCCAATTCTTTCACCAGAATCCATGAACCTACTAAACAATAGGTTTGTTAGACAGACCACCCAACCACCATGGGCTGTCTTTTCAAACGATGGAATAAGGTTGGTCATGGACATCAAGATGAGGACCTTCGCAAACAGAGCGATCATGTAGGCAATGGAGACCTTGGTGAAGCATCAAGCTAATAGTGACTTTGAGATTGCTCTGCATCTTGGCATCGATAGACTATCCTGCACTCCACCTGATGTAGACTTCCCTGGCCTGTAGAAGAAGAGGTCAGCCTCTATCCTTACTCAACCAGAACTGGGTCTGGTATATAATAATGAGTTTGGAACGAAGAAATTTTTTAGGTTGACTGAGGCCTTTAAGTATTCAAATGAAACACTTAAATGGTTTCTAAAAGCCTTCAAAGACAGGTTGGGCAGACCTCATGTGCCAACAGACGATGGACAGAGACTGATACATGAGAATCTACATTCGTCGAATACAGAGGACTACTCATGCGCTTTTGGGATATATCACATGGAAGACCCTGAATATAGTCTTATGTTTCTTTTGTCTTGTACTTTATATGTCATCGATGTAAGAATTCATCATTTGTTCCAATGAAAAATTTGGCAAAAGATGATTTTCTTTAGAATAGCCTTTGTTCTTCACTCATACTTTGAATGTTCCTAGAATAGTTAATGTTTGTTCTTTCATTACTTAAGGGGAGATTGTTAGACCCCATAAGTATTATGCATGATGTAATGAAGACAAACAAGTGATGAAGAACCAGAAGGCCGATGGAAGACTTCAAGGAAAAATGACTATGTCTAAAGAACAACCAGAGGGTCGATGAACTGACCAGAGATGCGATGGAAAGTGCATCTTCATAACCCCTCTAGGCACTAACACTTGGAGCCTTCCTTCACCAGTTCAACCAGATGCAAACTATGAAGATATGAAGATAAGGTTGAACTCATATTCTATGGAAGACACCTGGAGATGACTAATCAACAGCTGGATTCTACAAAGTATATCTTGTTTTAATGTTTATCCTTCTTATAGATAAGCTTTATCTGATAGTAGAAGATTAGCTAAATAATCTCACTAGATAGGTATCTTCTTATTAGGTTACTAGTATAAATAGGTGGTTAGGACTATTGTAATCTAAGACACTTTTGATACAAATCTCTAAAATTTGTATTGATCTTTCCTTATAAATATATAATTTTAAAAGTGAATTTTTTTTGTTTGTATTCATCCCCCCTTCTATAAACTGTTACCTATAAACTCTTGTATATCCAGCTGGGACCAACACAGAGGCTCTGTATCCGAGCTTTCTGTCTGAGCTCTGAACTCAAGGTCTTCAGACTTTGAAGATAAGTTTTGAAAACTTAGACTTAGTCTTGTAAGCATAGTTTAGAGATCTGAAGATAAGTCTTTAATAATTAGACTTAGTCTTGTAAGCATAGTTCAGATATAGACAAGTCTATATGACTTATACTTAGTCTTGTAATATTTTCCTGACCCAGAGGCTCTGGATAGACTAACTAGAGACTCTGGTTGAACGAACCAGAGGCTCTGTATCTGAGCTCTGAACTCAAGGTCTTCAGACTTTAAAGATAACTGACTTAAACTTAGTCTTGTAAGCATAGTTTACATATCTGAAGATAAGTCTTTAGGACTTATACTTAGTCTTTAAGACTTATACTTAGTCTTATTAAGTACAATTCAAAGGAAAATAAGTCTATAAGACTTATATTTAGCTTGTAACATTTTTGTTAGGACTGAAAATCAGTATTAAATTGTATTCGTCTTGAAAGTTAAATATTGTCTATAATTGTAAAAGTCATCGTGTTTGACTTTTATTAGGCAAGTTTGACTTTGACTATGTTTAGTAGTTTGACCATATAAATAGGAGTTTGTCTTGTACTTGTTAGAAGAGGAGAGCTCATTTGTAAAACATATTACGTAATAGAGAGTTTGACTGAGCTTTGAATGTTTGACTTTCTCTCTAAATATTCATCTTAGTGTTCTTGATGTTCTTACAAGAAATATCTTTAATCTGCCATGATTATGAAGGTTTTGTGAAGATTGATCATTAAAAGTGGGACACACAATTGGTATCAAAGCAGAGTGTGCAAGAAATCAGAAGATGAAATCAGTTTTTGAAGATTTTTTGAAGTTTATTTTCTGAAATTTTTTTTGTTCTTCGTGTTCTTATTTTTTTTAAGTTTGATCCGATTTTTTTAAAAATCATGTGTTTTTTGTGTTAAAACCATGATCAAACTGTTCATAGTCGTGTTGTGAATCTTTGTTATTCACAAACTTTTGTGATTTGATCATTATATTTCAAGATTTAATCGAATTTTGTGTTTTTAAATTTTTTTGTGTTCTTAATTTTTTCGTAAAAAGTCAGAGTTTTTGATCCATTTTTTGTTAATTTTGTTTTTGTTTTTGTGTTTTTGATAGTTTAGATCTGATTTTGAATTTTAGTTTGAATGCATTTGTGTTAAATCGCACAGCCCAAGGCCCAACCTGATTAGGCCCATCTCTTCATCGCTCAATCCAGCCTCCTGCTTCTAAAATTGCTTGACCGGATTAGCTTCCTCATCGCTTACAGATTGAGCGATTTATATTAACACCGTGCAAAGCTTAAATGATCGGAGTCTAAATCGCACAAATCAAAAGGCTCATAAAGCCCAGTTTGTTAAAGAACTCATACGGAGACTTCATCTCTTCCACATCGTTGGGTAATCTCAGATCTTCTCTTCAATCGGATTTCACTAAATCAGATTTGAAGTTAGTCAATTGTTCAATCTTACAGGATAACCGGATAAGTGTCCGGATTCGATCATCTCGTGAATGGATACTTGAGCGATTTAGGTTTAACCTTTGAGCGGATTAAGATTTAGCTTGAGAGATTTAGAGTTTAAACGAGCGATTTATTTCAAATCTTGACCGGAGAGTTGAGCGGATAAGTCTCCGGATAAGTAAATCGATTGATTGTGTGACTGTTTTGTGAGCGATTTAAGCAAAAGACTTGAGCGGACTAATGACCGGATAGGTAAATCGTTTGGCTTAATCGAATTTGCGATTTAGAGACTTCATTGCTTGAGCGGAGAGTTATCTGCACACAACTTGAGCGGATTCCATTTTATCATCTAGCAAATCGACTGTAGCTTGACCAATTTTCTCCTAAATCGTAGAAGCATTGTTTGATTAAAGGTTCTGTTTATCGCACATGTTTCTCTGTTAAATCACTCAAATCAGAAGGTAAGGCTTCATCGATACAGGTAAGTAAATCGTAATATCATATAAAGGGTCGACCGTTTTAACTTTGTTTTCATCGCTCAACAGACTTCAGCCAGGTTCAAGGTAAATAGAACAAGAAGTCTTCTATTTTAAATCATTCAATAGCCTGTGTAAACCTAAGCAATTTGTTAATTCTTGGTATCACTCGGTAAATCATCTGGATAGAGTAAGAGGATTTGCACAAATCGTTTGATACATCAACTGTTTAACAGATTTCATATCTTACTCAAAAGGTTTTCAAATCGAATTCTAGTGTACATCTTAACAGTTCTGGTGCTAGTCTTAAGTATGTTGATGTTTCTGGTCAAGTTTGAGTTGCTGTTAGATTGAGACAGACTTCAATGTGTTGAGGAGAATGAAAAGGATTTATTGGTTCGGATATGCTGTATTTTTGAGCAATTAAACATGTTTGTTGTTTGATCTTGAGTTTTTGTTGTTTGAACTATTGTGGAACAGCAGCAGTTATTGACTTAAAAAGATCATATTCTTCATTTGGTTTAATTGTTTTTGTACTTGCTGCTGTTACTACTGTTGGTGATCAACATTTCAAGTGTTATGGTGTATGGTATGGCTTTGTTTCTGGTTTGAAAGTGCAGTTTAGCAATATACAACAGGTTTAGGATATTGTGTTGACAGTTTAAAATCTGTTTATTGAGCAGTTTGGACTGTCTGTTCATTGCTTATTGAACCTGTTTCTTATTTCATCACACAGTGAAGTGAAAGAGGAATTGCTAAATGCTGGTGAAGAGTTTCTGGTTTTTATAGTTTTTAGCAGCTGATTAGATTATTCTTGATTCTTAAGCTGTTAATTTTGTGTTTGACTTTGTCTGTTCACACAACAATTGCATTACCAGATCCATCTACAGCATTGCTATTGCCACCGCCTGTTTCAGATTATTTGCCTGCAGACACCACAGATGCTTTGGAAGCGATCTGCTGCATATCCTTTCCTATAGCATATTTGTCTTCATCAACACAAGAATTCTTTATGGGAGATAGCTTAGACAAAGAATTTGCATTTGACTTTGGAGAATCAAGATCTTCTGACTTTGTGTTCCCATCCTAAACAGCTTGCAGCTCAAAATTTCCAGCATTTGCAGAAGCTGCTAGAGGTTCTTCATGCATATTTCATTTGAGATTTTGATCAACCTCTGAGCAGATCATAAAACCAGTGACTGCACACTTGCTTCAGTTACATTGCTGTGTTACTATGAAGGCTTGGAGAGTTTCTGGTTAGAAGTTGGTCAAACGGTCAGTCACTGCATATCAAGGGAGAAGTCTGATTCAATACTTAATTTGAGTTCTAAGAGAACAGTTGGAATCAAGAGGGTTTAATTGATTTTGGTTATAATATTTCTGTTTGTACCTGATTTTGGATAACATACAATTTTGTTTGTAATTTGGTACTTTGGGTTTAAAGACTGCTTTTTGTTCTTGTATTCTCTTAGTTTTAGTTTTTGTTTAGATTTTTTTTGGATCATTTTCGTTTATCTGTTTGTGTTTTAAACTGTTTGAGAATCTTTGAACTGTTTTCTGTCGCGTTAACTGTTTTTCATCAGTTTTTAACTGTTTTCAACAGTTTTGACTGTTTTTTACTGATTTTTGACAATTTTTCGCCGATTTTCTGTATTCTCATCATTCTTTTGTGTTTTTTCTAGTATTATTTTTTGAGCTTAAGTGTTTCTGATATTTTTTTTGATTTCACTGTATAGACCTATAACTGATCAATCAATTTTTAATGGCAGATATCATAAAGGAGATGAGAGCTAAGATTGCTGAGCTGGAAAAGAGTAGTGAGAGCTATAAAGATTTAGTAAGGGATTATCTTAAATATATTAAATATTTGAAACGGGAGCATAAAGAAGAATTAGAAAGAGTTGAGAATGATTCCAAGTATCAGATTAATAAACTTGAAAAATCCTTGAATGAAGTCATAATAGAATGTGACAAAGAGATAAAAACATGGAGTAAGTCTAATAAAGATTTGTCCAATAAACTACAAAAAGTTCAAAATGAACTAACTGCTGAGAGGAACTCTCCAAAGAATAATACATAGACAAAGGACTTTACTGAGAAAATTCATAAACAAGAGAATGATTTGATTGAGTTAAGGAAATTATTGGAAATAGAAAAGGAAAAGGTTTTAAATGCTAAAAAGGTTTTAAATGCTGAAAGAAAAGATACGGAGAAAGAAAAAAAGTGGATTATGGAAGTTGAGAAAAGATTTGATTCTTAACGAAAATCATTTGAGAATAAGATTAACTCTCTCGAGCTGAACGCACAAATGCTGTTAAAGCAAATCTCGGATTTTGAGCAGCTTATCATTTTGGAACGAG
>NW_020200619.1:123745-125339 GCF_001531365.2 Cynara cardunculus var. scolymus
TATTCTCGTTCTAATCAGTATTATCAAGGATATGTCGTTGGATCACCCAATTATTCTTCAAARATTAAAAGCATTTGGGTTAACAAGTCTGAATCTGTTTTATCTCATACACCTGTTGTTACTAACAATCTTCCTTGCATTGTGAAATCCACTAATGATTTGATCAATCTTAGCAAGAGAAGGATTATGTACTCAATGTGCAGAACCAATAATTTTGTCAATAAGAAAAGGTTCAACAGGTGGCATGAAGATAACAGTAATCAGAACAACTGGAAAGGTAAGAACAGCTATGATCTAAATTTCTGGTACGATTCATATTTTATTCCTGATCATCCTGTTAATAGTGCTGAAAAGAAAATACCTTATAGAAATAAATGGTTTGGTAATTACAACATACCTCAACCAGTTACTAACAACAAAATAGGACCCAAGTTCGTTTGGGTACCAAAATCTACTTAATCTGGTTTTGCAGGTGTGTCAATTTTGGGCTGATCAGAATATCATTTCATTGATACACCATTGCAGGGGGAGTTGTAATTTATTCCAAACGAGGCTTCTGAACATTTCAGTTCAAAACCTGTGCTTTACCGAGTGTGGTTTCTAAACAATCAGTTTAGAACTCGTAGTTAAAATGTTTTCTTCAAATTTTTTAATTTTTTGAGCATTAATTGAATCATTTCTTAAATTTGTTTTCTAGGGGGAGACTCTAGAATTCTTGAATAAATGTTTTTGAAAAATGGAATTGTTTTTTGGAAACGAGTACATTCTCTGAACATGTATTTCCTGAGATTTTACTTGCGTAATTTCTCATCGTACATAACTCCAATACATGTTTCAGCTATTCTTCAAACTGTTATTATCACGTCTCTTATATCAAAATCTTTTTCGGTGATAATACACTCGTTTGTATTCAATTTTGTTTTCTGATATTTTTTTTACTTTGATTGATGTACATTCGATAATTTTTTAATATCAGAATCTGTAAACTTGTTCTTACAGATCTTTATTCATTTCTCTCGTATATACTGAATAATCGAATCATTGTCGCATCATTCTTTCGTTAGTTGTGCTTAAAGCCAAATTTTTTTCATGAAATTTTATCTGATCATTGTGTTTTAACGAAATAATATTTTGATCAACCATTGTGATCAAATGTGCATAATGCTAAATTTTAGAAGGGACTGGGTGATTATCAGAAATACCTCTATGGAATGTCAAAACCGACAGACCTACCCACGAGGACAACCATATCTGAGTGAGCTTAAATACAAAAAGGTTTGTGTGCCGAGACTAAAATGAAAAAGAGAGGGGTAGTTGTTGTGAGCTAAAAGAATTGACGAGAGTTGTATCAGGATTAAAAGAATACGAAAATCCTGTTCTAAACTTCTAAAATTCGGGCATACCACATAATATATTAGTTCTCGATTCTTTGGAGACTAATATTAAAAAAGGCAAATCGCAGGCCAATTCTTGTCACAACCCCACCAACTACTCATTTATCTCTCAACAGATAAATGTTTCAATAACATTTGGGGAACGTAGGTCATCATCTATCAGTTTCTCATTCGGAGAAAGTTGATATTGAAATCAGAAG
>NW_020200619.1:126318-131543 GCF_001531365.2 Cynara cardunculus var. scolymus
GACATAATGTGCTTAATGTTTCAAAGTTCAAACAAGACTCAAAGTGCAGAATTTCTTTCAAGTCTGAATACAAAGGGGGAGAATGTTAGGACTGAAAATCAGTATTAAATTGTATTCGTCTTGAAAGTTAAATATTATCTATAATTGTAAAAGTCATCGTGTTTGACTTTTATTAGGCAAATTTGACTTTGACTATGTTTAGTAGTTTGACCATATAAAAAGCAGTTTGTCTTGTAATTGTTAGAAGAGGAGAGCTCATTTGTAAAACACATTACGTAATAGAGAGTTTGATTGAGATTTGAATGTTTGACTTTCTCTCTCAATATTCATCTTAGTGTTCTTGATGTTCTTACAATAAATATCTTAAATCTGCCATGATTATGAAGGTTTTGTGAAGATTGATCATTAAAAGTGGGACACACAATTTTCTTGACCCAGAGGCTCTAGATAGACAACTAGAGGCTCTGTATCCGAGCTCAATATTTGATCTCTTGGTTCCAGGCAACTTCATGGCTAAGTCCTCTTGGACTAAATCATCTTCAAACTTTGTTTTCATTTTTGTTGACAAGAGGGGTTCTGGTTGACTAGAGGACCTTTGGCTGGCATTGCTTTTGGTTGGTGAGTCCAAAGTGGCGTCCTTAAGGACTAGAGGAGCTCTGGTTGGTCTTGCTCTGTATGATACAAGTTTTATCATAGGGTATTTTTCAAAGATATTGGGTATTTGAATAACTCCGAAGTCAAGGTCTTCAGACTTTTTCTTCATATTTGACACTTAGGCGCTCTTCGGGTCTTCTCTTGAAATAACTCTGAAGAAAGACTTTTAGACTTGTACTTGTACGCGTAGAGAAGCTCACCTGAACTCTGAAGTCTTCTATTTCAGATATGTGAAGACAAGTCTGTAGATTTAGACTTAGTCTTATAAACACATTTCAAATCTATGAAGACAAGTCTGCAGATTTAAACCTCCATACTTGGCCCACATTTCAGATCTTTGAAGATAAGTCTGCAGACTTTCATACTTGCCCCAAATTGCATTAATAAAACTTTCATGATATTTAGGACAACTTTGGTCCTAACAGTTAGTATTCCAAATACGGATTTATAAACTTGATTTGGTGATTGTCACCCTGTAACTACATAAAGGGGATTTCTCACTAGACCTCAAGGTCTAACCCTCATTTTGTATTTAAAAAATGTGCATTACAGATTGGGCTCAATCAAATGATAAGAGAAAAGGGATTTTGTATGATATCTTATATGCTAACATGGGATGTGGATGACTTCATGCCTATTACTAACACAAGTAGACAAGACATTGCTAATGTGTCGTTAGGTTCATCTTACATTTGGAAAAATTGCAAAGTCCTAAAGTTAACTAAAAATATGAGGTTAACTGTTGACAGTCAAGCTTCTGAAATCGAACAGACAAGGATTTTTGCAAACTGGCTTTTGGATTTAGGAAAAGGCAAGGTTGGTGGTGTGAATGATGATAATGCATTATTGATATACTTGGTGATATTCTCATTATCGATTCAACGAATCCTATATTTGCTTTAATTGAATTTGTCTATCCCTCTATTCTTGTAAATATCAAGAATTCATTCTATTTTCAGGAAAGAGTGTTGGGTTTAAGTAAGAGCTTTAAAGTGGTATTCAAGTTTCGCCTTAGTTTAGTTTTACATTGTAATAGTGTAGCTTTACTATTTCCTAGTATAAATAGTATTTTCCTTTGTAATTGTCATTACTAAGTGATTAGCAGATTGTAATTAAGATTTCAGCTGTAAATTTCTCTCTCTCAATCAAATCAATCTTTGATAATCTTCTCTCTACTATTCTATTCTTCTTAATTCTTGAAGATCTTATCATGTTTGTATGATTTTTGGACTTCACAATTGGTATCAGAGCAAACTGCAGCAGTTTTGATTAGAGGATTAAACAATTTTTGCACATTTTTTAACGAATTTTTGAAGATTCATCGATCTGGGTCTATGATGTTTATCACTGTTCTTGAGTGTTCTTCGTCCAGATTGGGTTTTTGAGCCTAAATTGGTTATTTTTTAGTGTTATTTGAAAACATTTACATCGCTAGATTCGTTTCTGTATTTCGAACAATCTTGATTCACACTAATTTTTATTTTAAGCAAGTTTTAAACCAGTTTTAGTCGAAATTTGAGTTTTCGTATTCTAGAAAATATTCTTCAAAAGTCATATTTTTTTCATGTTTTCATCCAAAATTTTGGTAAAAAGTGTGAAATTTTGTGTTTTTGGTTGAATATTAGTCCGCTTAAGACTTGTGCGATTTAGGGTGTTATCTGCTTGATACTTGTGCGATTTAACATCCGTGTGAATTTTGAAGTGTTTGATATAGGTTTATCCGGACAACACTTGTGCGGATATTCAAGCGATTTAGCCAATCCGTCTGGTAAACCGTTGATAACTTGAACGGATCATTGAGCGATTTAAACAATCCGGCTAGTAAGTCATTGGTAACTTGAACGGATTAGTGGGCGATTTACATAATCTGACTGGTAAGTCGTTTAAGAGTTGTGCGATTTGGTAAGCGATTTAAAGAATCCTCTTGGTAAGACTTGTACTTAGTGCATTTGTCTAATTGAGCGATTTATAATTTTGATCGTACATTCTTTGGTGATTGAACAGATTTTGACTATTTGATCGATTTAATTCTTTGACTTTTGATCGATTTGTTTTAGAAGGACTTATACGTACTTTGACTTGTTGACTTAGTTGACCTTGACTTGTTGACTTAGTTGACCTTGACTTGTTGACTTGTTGACTTTTTACGTCCGATTTTCATTTTGGAATTTTGACTAAGTGTTGAAAACATCCGATTTGAGAATTTTAATTCAAAATTGATTTTTGTGCCTTATCCGTATTACATTTTGCTTAATCCGTCTAAATTTTGCATAATTGGTTAAATCTGGTTAAGTGTTTTGTGCGATTTAATATTGCTTGTTGTCCGGACTTCTAATCTGGATAACTTGTTAATAGTCTTTGTTGTCCGGACTTTCAATCCGGATAAGCTTGACCGGATTACTAATCCAGATAAGCTTTTGTGCCTAAATTGTTCTAAGTGTTGAATGTGTGCAAAGTTTTGTTTAGAGATTATCAAATATATTTTTGTAAACTGATCCTTTAATTCAAACTTTGAACTGCAGTTGATCCTATTTTATACAAATTGATACAATGAGTTCACAAGAAGCAATGGCTATTGGTACTGATACCAAGCCACCTGTTTTGTTTCGTGGTGATTATAATCAGTGGAGAGACAGATTTCTGAACTTCGTTGAGAGAATGAAAGAAGGAGATCTGATTATGAAATCTTTAATGGAAGGTCCTGCTGAATTCTTCCTAGATATAGATGTTGATGTAGTAGAAGGCATACCTGCACAGAGAGTTCTCAAACAAAAGCATCAATATTCATCTGAAGAAAAAGAGAGAGCCCATGCTGATGTGCTTTGCAAGTCTTATATGATGCAAGCACTGACTAATGATATTTACACCAGTATTGACAGTCATAAATCATCAGGTCACAGCATGTGGATTCAAATTGAAAAGATGATGATGGGTTCGAAAGTGGGAACTCAGTTGAAAATTACTAACTGTATTTCAACTTATGAAGAGTTCAAGGCTAAAGAAGGAGAAAGTCTCGATGATGTCTACAATAGGCTTGCCAGACTGCTTAATGAACTGACAAAGAATGGAATCTCTAAAACTACAATAGAAATTAATGTTAAGTTTCTTAACAATCTCCAATCAGAATGGAAACCATTTGCTAATCATATCAGATTCAATAAACAGCTATCTGATATCGATTTTCATGAAATTTATGAAACTCTGAAACAAAATGAGCAAGATGTTTTGGAAATCCGAAATGCAAAGAAGAAAGAAAAAGAAGTTGCTGATCCTTTGGCTCTTGTATCTGAGAGAAAGGAAAAGAAATCAAAAAGCAGATCCTACTCAGTTCAAAAGACGATTTCTACCTTCCGTATGGCATCTGTTGTTCTCAATTCTAAATAGATGCCTGACATCGAAGACCGCGGGTATAGACACTTGCAACAGTACGTTTCTAAAGTTCTTTCATGGAAGTGTCTTTTCAAGAAACTATGACTATGCGTTAGTCATATGGAATGAACTGGTAGAGCTGGTTAATGCAAAACGATTTCTGTCCAAAGCAAGAAAATTCGTGCCTTTTCATAGATTTTTGCAATTGTTTATCAAGGTCATGATGAATGCAAATGAAGATATTCTAGCCAGGTGAAATGTTGAAAAAGGGCCTACATTTGTCATGACCAGAATAAGGCAGCACACAGAAGTTGAAAACTTGGATTCCATAATGGCTATTCCACCAGAACTTATCGCCTTAGTTGATCAGACCGCTCAGTGCGTAATAGATTATAGGCAAGTGATAGATCCAATAGCTCAACCAGAACCGGTTGAACTTACCCACGGATCACCCCATGTCTCAGATGTGGGAGAGGTGTTAGAAATAGAAGAGCATGTTCAGGAACAATGGTTACCTGAACATGGAAGTGAGTTGAGAGAAAAAGAATTTGAGAGGGGTGAACAGGTAGGGGAAGCGTCTGATCAGCAAAGTACTCCAACTTTTAGTACTTCCTCAACTTCTTCAAGTTCGGAAGCTACTGAATCTGATAATGAGGCAGATTGTGGTGATGATCAAGATGATGGTGATGGAGCAGATGATCGTGATCAATCTATTCCTGCTCAGAATATTCCGATTGGAACTCTTGTTGATGACATTGATGACATATTTTCTGAATATTCAGCACAACAACCTTGTCCAAGTTTGCATTCTTTGTCATTCAACGTTGAAGAATGTGATGATTACGATCGTATACTTCAAGATCTACCTGATGAAGAAGGAGATGAGGGTGTTTTTGTTGAAAATGAAGAGAGGTTGACAGAAAGGGGAGAAAAAGAATATGGAGAGGGTGAGAGTGAGAGTGGAGCAGAAAAAGAAGATCAAGCTCCTTTCCAAGCTGAAACACTTAGCCCGACAACCACATCTGCTACTGACATTCATTCGTTGAATGTTAGTATTGAACAAGACATAGTTAGCCCAACTATGCAAATGCATACCATACCCATCCACTCAATTGGTTCTCAACAACCAGTTGTTTCAATTTCACAAGGGGATAGAGCTCATATGCTAACTACTTCTCAATTGGAGAATGTAGTTATTGAAA
>NW_020200619.1:133898-161090 GCF_001531365.2 Cynara cardunculus var. scolymus
TGATTCCAGAGGATCATCTTCCAGAACCTCTGTGATAGACAACAGAGGTTCTGTCATCTTTGACTTGTACGCTTTGTTTATAGAGGACCAGTTTCCAGAACCTCTGTGATAGACAACAAAGGTTCTGTCACACTTCACTTGTACGATTGAACATCTTCTGTTGTTGGTCCTCTGTGGTCTTCTGTGGTGGAACCTCTTCTTTCAACACTTGTAGTATTTACTTTTTCCATACTTTTACATTAAATGAAATGAGAGCTAACATTCTCCCCCTAAGTATGAAAAAGTAAAATTGGAAATTTAAATGCAAGAAATGAGTTAATTAAAAGAAATTACAAGAGGAGATAAAAGTTCATCCTCTGAAAAGAATTACAAGAAATAAGAGAAATTACAAAATTATGGAACATATGCCAAAAACTGGTACAGAAGGTTTATCAAACTACAGATTCTGGAAAGTTGTCTACTACGTATAACATGTCAGACTTGATCGTTCTGTAGACGTTGAAGATCCATTCTTTGAAGTTGATTTGCATCTTGATCGCCTCCAAGATGCGAGACACTTCGCTCATCCTTAGATGTCCTCTGTCCACTTCTGCTGCTGCTCTTCTGAAAATCCATTCTAGCGTCTCTGTTGAGTACTTGTGTGATTCTGTTGGATCATAGAACCTTAGGATTTCATCCTTATCCAAATACACAAACCCAAAAATAATGGAGTTTGGATGATACCTAAGTATCCAACCAGGTCTGCTGTAAGGAGGGGAGATCTTTAGATCTTTTTAGACTAACCTTACGGCGAGCTCGAAGTCCTTCTGGCTGTAATATCTTACTTGTGCGCGCATGACCTCAAGCAGCCTTCTGAGCGATATTGAGTAGCTTGACCTCCTCTCCATGTAGATGTTGAGAATTTTGTGCATGTAGATAACATCAAACACACAGAGGTTGTGGAGATCAACGTCTATGAATGTATAAAGGTTGCCATCTTCCCTCCTTACTACATACTGAGCATAGAGCACCTTCTTCTTTAGCATAGTCCTTGGAGAAATTGTCTCTAGGGAAGTGATCATGTGCTCTGAGAAGACTTGCTCACGAGGCCTTGTGAGCTTAGAGAACTGGAACTTGGCGGCGCCAGAAGGGATCCCTGTAAGCTCTGGATCATAGGGAGGCTCTGTGTCTGCTGCAGAGTACCTCCACTCTTGAATTTCTTCCAAAGTAGTAACGGGCTCTGTTCGGACTTTTGGCATTGGAATCTTGCTCAGAGATTCGAATATTTCAGACACCCTTCCTACCGTGGTGGACTCTGGCACCTTGGCTTCTTCTTCTTCCAGAATTGGCCTCTGGGTTGACCCCTCTGGAAGGATGGGTTTGACGGTCCTTGCAGAGCGTCAAACGTACCCGTGGACGTTTCTTGGACTGGTGGGAGTTGTGATGAAGAGCCTTCTCCTGCTCTGTGAGGRATGGGGYCTCTGCCCTTCTTTGCTAGAGCCTCTGCCAGGGATGCCTTTAAAGCTTCGAGGAGCGCTGGGTCATCTCTGTATTCCTCTTCATTTATAGCCTGTGGATTCTCTGTGCTAGACGAGGACCCCTTCTGTGGTGACTCTACAGCTTTGCCTTTACCTTTGCCTTTAGGCTCTGGAGCCTTTTCCTTGCCTTTAGAGAACAAGGCAGCTGTAGAGTCCACAATCTTGATGCCTCTGGCAGGAGTCTTCTTTGGCTCTGGTGCTTTCTTCTCATCCTTCTTCTCCCCCTCATGACGATCATGATCATCACCTTCTTGATCGTCATGGTTCTTTTTGGCTTCTGCCTTGCATGTATCCAGGGGAGCCTTCTCCAACCTCTGYAAWATYTTKGTGGCCGCCTTCTTCATCTTCTTGATTGCCTCATTTGCAAGCTCAGAGGCATGATTAATGCTGATCTCTATCGACCATTTCAGTTTGGAGACGCTTCTGTAGATTTCGCTTCTGAGGAGGTCACCCTCTTTCACGAGTTGTGATGTGCAGTCTCTGATCGCTTTATTGGAGGCACGGGCCTCTATGAGAAGACGTTCTGACATGACCTAGACGTACAAATTCATCTAAGCCGTTCAAATAAAGCATATTACAAACATAGTCACGTGATAAGCACGAGCAGCTAACAAACCTAAGTAAAATAGTAAAGAAGTTATTCACACAAGATAAAGCTGCAGACCCTCTGTGAGCCATCCTAGAGGCTCTGCTGAATGTGACTTGAGAGCACTTGATTCCAGAGGACCATCTTCCAGAACCTCTGTGATAGACAACAGAGGTTCTGCCATCTTTGACTTGTACGCTTTGTTTACAGAGGACCAGTTTCCAGAACCTCTGTGATAGACAACAGAGGTTMTGTCACACTTCACTTGTACGATTGAACATCTTCTGTTGTTGGTCCTCTGTGGTCTTCTGTGGTGGAACCTCTTCTGTCAACACTTGTAGTATTTACTTTTTCCATACTTTTACATTAAATGAAATGAGAGATAACATTTTCCTTTCTAATTGTCATTACTAAGTGATTAGCAGATTGTAATCAAGATTTCAGCTGTAAATTTCTCTGTCTCAATCAAATCAATCTTTGATATTATTCTCTGTACTATTCTATTCATCTTAATTCTTGAAGATCTTATCATGTTTGTATGATTTTTGGACATCACAAAGAGCAATACTTGCACCAAAGCATGAAGTCATTCACGAAATAAACGATTGTTTTCTATCATTGTTTCTAGGAGACGAAAATGAGTACCTAAGTTTCGATAGTTTATGTGAATCAAAGCACCGTCACAAACAGTTTGATGAAACTTTGTACTCACCTGATATATTAAATGGTCTTAAATCATCGGGTTTTCCAAACATAAGATATTACTAAAAGTCGGTTTTCCTGTTATGTTACTAAGGAATATTGATCATAAATCTGAGTTATGTAATGGAACTAGACTATAGGTGTTATCTTTGGGAAATCGGGTTATAGAAGCAGAGATCATATCTGGAAGCAATATTGGAAGCCAGACATTTATTCTAAGAATGTCTTTGACACCTACAGACAAAAGGATTTCATTCAAGTTTCAAACAAGCCAATTTTCAATTGTTGTATGTTTAGCCATGACAAAAAAATAAAATCCAGGGACAGTCATTATCGAAGGTTGGTTTGTTTATGAGACAACAAGTGTTCACCCATGGTCAGTTGTATGTTGCTTTATCTAGGATAAAAAGTAGGCAAGGTTTAAAAGTATTAATTATAGATGATGATGGTATAATTAGCAATAGAACAAATAATATTGTATATAAAGAAGTCTTTGGTAATTTATGATACGAGGTTCTTATTTTATTAATATTTTAACTATGTACTTTTCCATAATTTCATTTACGTTCTATTATAAATTTAATTTTACAAATTCTTAATATTTTTATTAATTTTTAACAAAATTCATATCACGTTCGTTCCACAGCTCTAAACCATCGACCTCTGATTTTGATCCTCTGGTCCACCTCTAATTCATCTTTTGTCCATAGTGAAGTCTGATTTTTACGTGCTCTGGTCCGTGAGCTCTGGTTTTTGAGGTTTTGATCGCATAGAGCACCATGCAGAGCCTCTGACTTGCCTATACAGAACTCTGCATGAATGGATTTCTGGTCCGTCTTGGTTGCTCTAGTCCACCTCTAATCCCCCCCAGGTCTTCTTTGATACACGAATCAGCACCGAAGGTTTCTGTTCAGCAACATTGCACTGACTTGTAGGATGCTTCTTGTCAGGAAATATTTGGAGTTTGGGAAAACTCAAAACATGAACAGTGTATATCAGTGTGTTACTTGTCCATACAGACTAGATTCAACGTCTCCGGAGCTCAGGCACATGAGATATGATTGTTTAGCATAGATGCGCAGATTTGGTGAACAACTGGTACAACTTGTTAGCTTTTGGTCGTGGACGTATAATGTTCCTATAAAGAGCTCTGGTCCTTTGATACATAGGCTCTGATACTTTGATACAGAGGCTCTGGTCCTTTGATACAGAGCTCTGGTCCTTCGATACAGAGAAGCTCTGGTTATTCGGTTACGAAGCAGATCTGGCTCGATGCACAATAGCTTTACTTCAACACACTACATTCAACTTCAACAATACTTCAATGAGCATTCATATTTGTAAGACAAGTTTCTTGACATGATTTAATTTTTTAAAATTACCCTGTGTAATACATGGGTTTAAACCTAGTATATATATATATATATATATATATATATAGGGTGAGAATGAAAATTATGGTGAGACGCGTAAGAAAAGATCTCCACTCATGGATCAATCCTAATTGAATGTCAAAACTATTGAGGTACATCGAGATGCACCAAATCAGTTCTCTTTTAAACCGCAATTCATGGGTGGACATGAGATTAAAAGTAATCAATAGTTCAAATATCTTCTTACATTTTCTCACCGTAATTTCCTTTCTCATACAATCCTTCGCCTATATGTGTGTGTGTGTGTGTGTGTAAATCACAATTGTATTTAGATAGAAAAAGTAAGGCCCAAAGTTAGGACTGTAACATTCAAAATACATATTTTAACACCTAGGTGACCATAAAATGTATGTTTTTGGATATTATAGATATCAAAACGTGGATTTTGAACGTGCATACCCCAATATAAAAATTGAATATAAGTCTATACCTTTTGCATTGAAATAAATTGTTGGTGGGTTGACCTACTAAAAAAAAAATTTGAGCGGTAAAACTCCAGACAATAAAATAACAATGAAAACAGTCATACACAACAGAGTCCAACAACAAAACAAAAGAACTTAGAAACATCAAAGCAAGACATGAACAACTATAAAAACAAAGACCCAAAGAAATAAACCAGGAGCAAAAGAAGATGAAAAAGGACTAGCTCCAAAAGCAACACACCCAAACACGACAAGAACCAACCAATTAAGAATCACCATCGAGCATCATAGATATTTGGCCCTATTCCTTCAAGCCATCCTTTGAAGGATAGCTTTCCGAATAACATTAGCAAGATCTAACACCGATCTCTTATGGCTACCAAAAAGTCTATTATTTCGCTCCTGCCAAATGAAGCAGATAGAAGCTGATAAAGTCAACCCTTTTCCAAAAAAAATAGCTGATAAAGTCAGTTTGTGAGCCAAAAACCTTGACCCCCCCCAGCTTCATTAGTTAGACCATCTAGAACAACATTCCACGAGTCAGGAAAAGGCACAAAGAGAGTTGTTATTACCAATCCGCCACATTTTGTCCTGAGTTTTGTAATTCCACTATTGATCAATCTTCATAAAAGTTTCAAAGAATCCATGGCAGATCTGGTACTCTTCAAGAACATTGAGAGGAGAAATGAGAGAGAAAGTCAAACTCAGTCAAACTTTATAAACGTAAATGAATTTTTACAATGAAGCTCATTACTAAAATTATACAAGACAAATCCTTTATATAGGGTCAAACTGGAACCCTTCAAAGTCAAAGTCAAATATCATAAGGAAATTCAAACACGATGACTTATACAATTATAGACAAAATTAACTTTTCAAAACGAACACAATTAATACTGAAATTCAGTCATAACATTCTCCCCCTTTGTATTTAGGTTTGAAAGAATTTACGCGCTTTGAATCTCGTTTGAACTTTGTCTCATTAAGCTCTTTATGACTTCTTCAAAAACAATATTTACTCCGAAATCTTCAGACGATCTTTTGTTGGGAAAATCTTCTAACATTCTCCCCCCTCGAATGTAGAACAACAATGATCTTCTCATTAGACAATGTAGAACAAAATCAGCAAAGATCTTCATAAACAATCTTCAAAATATGATCTTTAAATAATCTTCAGACAAACAAATCACTAACGTTCTTCTTCAAAAATGAATTTCTTTAGATAAGTTCACAAACATTCTTCTTTGACGAGAAATCTCTATCAGTAAACTTTTGAAACGATGATCTTCACATTCAAAAACTCTCAGACATTGTAGCATCGGAATAATCTTCAGTAATTATCTCCAGTCACACTTTTTTGAGTCTTTTGGCGATCTATGTTGTTACTCCCCCTTGATCTTTACAACATATTCCCCTTATATCATTTGGAATTGAACATTTCATTCATTATTACATACTCCCCTTTATGATGAAATGAGAATCATTAGCATCATACACAAGAATGAATGAAATCTTTAGCGAAAGCCGTCAATTCATGAAATTGTAAGCAGATCTTTTCAAATCCACTTTTATAATCTTTTCAGATTAAAAGAATAGGAAGGTAACAACCAATTTCAACATATGAAATTGTTTTCAATCTTATAAAAAGATTGTCCTGTGAGTATAAAAAATATACTCAGTACAACGGATGTACTGTATATATGAGACTTTATAAGGTTCATCTCACCAAGTCTTCCATTCAATCATCGATATCTTATAAAAAGTACATCTATGAATGTTTCGGCAAAATAACACATAAATTGCAAAATCTGTGTAGTGTAGAAAGATAAAGCAACATATGCTTCTGTTTAGGCTCAAAATGATAAACCGTGTGGACTACACAAATTTTTCAGACTCAATGCATGATCAAAAAGACTTGAAGGGGGGACATATATCCTTCTATTTTAATATCAACATTCTCCGAATGAAAAATTGATAGATTGTGAGCTGCATGCCCCAAGTGTTATTGAAACACTTATCTGTTGAGAGATAAATGAGTAGCTGGTGGGGTTGTGACAAGAATTAGCCTGGGTTTTGCCTTTTTCAATATTAGTCTCGAATGAATTGAGAACTAATAGATTATGTGGTATGCCTAGTAATTTGAAGTGTAGAATAGGATCTTTTAATCTTTTGATCCTGACACAACTCTCATCAATTCTTTTGGCTCACAACAACTACCCCTCTCTTTTTCATTTTAGTCTTAGCACACAAACCTTTTTGTATTTAAAGCTCACTCAGATATGGTTGTCCTCATGGGTAGGTTTGTCGGTACTGACATTCTATTAAGGTATTTCTGATAAGCACTCAATCCCTCCTAAATTTAGCATTATGCTTAGTTGATCACAATGAGTGATCAAAATGTTATTGCAAGTAAAACACAATGATCATATAAAATTTGATCAAGAAAAATATATCATTTAAGCATAAACAATGAAGGAGTGATGTAACACCCCCAAATTCATACATTGCATATTACACATAATTCATTTATAGAATACATGATTTCCCCCACATAGGTCCATAATACAAGAGACTTATACCATAAAATATAGAACTAAAATATTTCAAAAGTACAAGCTCTTGTATCATAACATCTAAACTCCAAAACATGGCTAGTTAAGATCTTCATACAGCTAAGCACAGAGGAAAATATTTCACAAAATGCTCTTTCTCTTATTATCATTGCCTGCACACATTTTGAAGACACAAAATGAGGGTTAGACATAAATGTCTAGTGAGAATCCCTTTTTATGTAATGCAGGGTGTTGATCATCAAAACATTTATTTAAATAGATCATTCTGAAAAATGAGGAAGTGAAATCACATTCCGCTCAAGTCCATCGGGCCTCTGGTTCCAAATACGAAACTTAGAAATATTTTGTTAATCAGGACCAGAGCCCATCTGGTTCCTCTACTAGGGCCTCTGGTTCTTCAACCAAAGCCTCTGGTTGTACTAACCAGAGCCTCTTGCTCTGGTAATTCATCATAATATTCCTTGTCTTAACTTTGTAAATAAAGAAATAGCTTTTCCATAACCAAAAAGATTAAAAGAGAGTTCATGTTTGACCAGAGCCTTTGGTTATAGTAACCAGAACTTCTGGTTCAAACGATATGACCACCCAGAGCCTCTGGTTTAGCATGTAAGCCAACCAGAGCTCCTCTGGTCTGTTTTTCATAAAAGATTCTAAGTATAAAATTATTTTATTAAAAACTTTTTAAAATACGATTTTGACACAGAAGCTCTTATGAATAGATGCAGTGCCTCTGGGTCAACTAGCACATTTAATAAGAACTTGCATATTTTTCAAATTAATAACCAAAACCCTCTAGTCCAATAGTGAGGACCAACCAGAGCTCCTCTGGTTCCTCATGAAAATGAACATTCTGTTCCAAAACACTTTTAACCAAAATTAATGACCATAGGCCACATTTTTCCCGTAACCATAACATCAATACTATTATTTCAAATAAGAACAACATCTCTGAATCCTCAAATCACCAAGATGTGAGAACTTCAATCTGTTGTAATTTTAAAAGATATAACAACAATAGTTATACCAAACACACACAACGACCATCCTTATTACATCCAAATTCCCCTTAATAGCAACAGTTATATCCATCATACACACAACGACCATCCTAATTTCCCATAACATTCATATGAACTATTTCATACAAAGACAGGCTATAGTCAATTCTGTCAGAGTGAACCTCGTTCATAGTTTTAAGCAATCATGGTCTTAAAATAGGTAAAAACCTTTTTAAACCATATGAACAATCTGTTCTGTAGATGATATCTCAAATCATCTAATCCTTCTTAAATCCTCCAAAACAAGCTATTATTCCCAAAACTGTTTTGAAGACCAGTTTTTGCTTTAATCTCATCAAGACAGTTTAAATTTCAAAATCATAAAAACATTTCTTTTTTTTAAACTGTTTAGAAACAAGTACGCCGATTTCTTTCTAAATCTCATGTTATCAAAACCCAACAGTTTATAAAATCACATAGTAGGTTAAACTCACAATTTATAATCGACAGTAGTTTAAAACTCATCTTAACAGGCGCAGATTCTGTAGATTATAAGTACACAGCAAATCTTAAAATATTACAGAATCTTCAAATCACTTTTTGTGCAGAAATCTTTCTCAATAATACTTCCACCGCCACACACACCCATTCTTCCTCTCAAAAGGTTTATTTTCAAAATAAAGATAAGATAAGATCTTATCTTTTCCTCTTTTATATATACTTCTAACAAAGGCGGTGATAATTTCTATAATTATAAAATTATTGGCGGTGAAGGCTTTAACCAGTAAGAGTAATTTGGGCGGTGGGTTTTTATTATAGAACTTATGATTTCTTAGTCATAAAGGATTAAGTTTTTAAAACATTATAATAATGTTTTTCACCAAAATATTCTATCATATGTGTGCACCACCTCATATATGTTTCACATAATTCATACATGCGTCATGTTTATTGCACATATTCAATTCATGTATTTATACTTAGGATAATGTGCATGCTATCACATAACTCACATAATAAACACATAAGATTACTTTGACCCAGGTTTGCAGAAAACTCGGTTATAACATTCTCTCCTCCTTAAAGGAATTTCGTCCTGAAATTCATTCAAATAACCATGGATATCGGGTTCTCATATCAGATTCCAGTTCCCATGTTGCTTCCGAACCCTTATGAAAACGCCACTGTACCTTTATGTGATAATTGGATTCTAGTTATCACCCGAGGTAATTAATATGTGATTACTTGTTAAATAATTATGTGACAGCAAGATAAATTGCTATATTTGATCATGCCAGTATGAGAATTTTATGCATAGTAATTAAATGCACAATGTGAAATGCATATAATATATATATATATATATACATATATATATGTATATATATATATATATATATGTATGCATGCATGCATGTGGGCGGGGAAGGAAGGCTGCAGTAGTCGACCTTCTTATTTTGGAAAGTATATGAGGAGGGTCATAGCCTCCATCACATTTTATTGCCATCTTTGGAGAAGAGTGGGCGATTTAAAGAAGTATTGTTCGGATTACTTTTGATTTGGAATCAAGAGGATTCAAGTTGTGTTCAAACTTACCTCTAACAGATTTTAAAGGTGAATAGTTAAATGCTTACAAAACACATTAAATTGTATGTTTAAATTAAGTTTTGAAATGTTTACCTGACAATTGATAACTTTGACCGGATTATGTTAAATCGGATGTGGTATCCGGATTAGAGTAAACCGGACAAGTGTTAAGTGATTTATGCATAAACCGGGCAAGGGTAAAGCGGTTTAAAAGAACCGGACATAGTCTCATTCGGTTTAAGGATAATCCGATCAAAATGTTGGACGATTTATGTGATGAGTGATTTATGAACTTTAATCTTATGTTAAGTGTTTCAACGGAGAAGTAGGAATACGACTATGGGATGGCCAGTTTATTTAAATCGGACAGAATGTCTCATGTTACCCGGATTGTTAAATCAATCAAACCATGAATAGTGTTGTCCGGATTAGTAATTCGGAGAAGGTTTGGGAAATTATTCTAAGTGGTAAATCAGACACAATGAGAAGTGTTGTTCGGATTGGTAGTCCGGCCAAGGTTTGACTGTATTATATGTTGACTTATCATGTTGTTGATTCTTTTAAAACAACAAAAGGGAATTTTGGTAAAAATGATTTTGAACTGATAATATTCCATTGACTGTGGTCTATTCTATATGGAATTGTTTTGTGAAATGCTTTGATGAGGAAATAAGGGTGGCATATCAAGGAGAGGTGTACCATGGGATAAGGGTGGCCATATCAAGGAGAGGTGTACCTTTGGATATAAGGGTGGCATCTGTATATGTGATATAACTCTTACTATTATATCTTTTAAGATTATCCTGGTCTGGAATCTTTATTTCTTTGTGATTTAAACGTTTAGGATCAGGGTTCTTATCGGAAATCATAGTCTGGATGTTATTGACGAGGAAATAAATGGTTTGGCCTGAAACTTTGAATAAACTTTGTTTAATTAAAAAGGTTTAAAAGTGGCACTATGATATACTTGTTTAGCATAACCTATTTGGGGTTTTGATGCATTATTTGCAAGCAAAGAATGTTGGCTTGAAAAGTAAAAGGTACTGATTATATGTTCTTACTTGTTCATATAATTGTCATATATATGAAGAGTTGTTTTACATAAAAGTTTTGGTGATCTTCACCATGCAATAACATTAATAGGGCAACTCACTAGACCTTCCGGTCTAACCCTCGTTTTGTGATTTTAAATATGTGTTGCAGAAGGTTCAGACGGTAAGGGAAAAGGGAAAATATTATAATTCCTTATGTGTTTATCTGCATGAAGATTGTTGATGATATGCATAGTTTTGGTAGAAGAAGTTTGCTTAGTACAAGGATTGTATTTTGAATTTTCTTTGGATCTTGTATTCTGTAAAAGTAGGTTTTTGTACTAAGGGACATATGTGGTATATAAACATGTATTTTTCGTGTATGAAGTATATGTTACATGAAATATGTGGAATGGGGTGTTACAGAAAGTGGTATCTGAGCCTGAGTTCAAGAGATTTAGGTATTTAACAGCATGATACCTAGACTTAAATTGTTTCATTGCATATTAAGGGTCCCGGACATAGTTAGCATCATTGGAAATAAATATGATGAGTTGAAAAGAACAGTATGTAAGGTAAATTTTAATTACATCTGGCTAGTGTAATTATGAATTTACATGTACATATCTGAACTTGAATACTTCATTGTATTTGGGAATGTGAATATGTGATTATTAACATTAAAAATTGCAGATGTCTAGCCGAACTTGGAGATCTGAAAGAATAGCTCGTCTAGAGTCTGAGGAAAGGGAAGAATCACTTGTTAATCTTCCAACAAGTACTTCTGGAAATAGAGGTCGGGGGAGACCAAGGGAAAGAGGGAGGAGGAGAAGTTAGTCACAGGGAAGGGGTCGGACTGAAGTATACTCTGAACATGAAGAATCCCATTTCGAGAATGTTCAAGAGAGATCAATGCCACACCCAGAGTATGTAACCCGAGATATGCTGGCAGAGGAAATGGAAAAGTTAAGGGAAAGTCTGACATCCATTATGGGAATACCGGCTAGAGTGGAAACATAAAGAGTAGAAGTTCATCCCTCTGTTCCGGTCACCCACAACAAAGAAGGAGATATCAAGATGTTCTTGGCATGCAAACCACCAACCTTTTCTGGAGAGAGAGATCCAGTGAAAGCTATGTGCTAGATCAAGGAAATTGAATGCTTTTCTGGAGAGAGAGATCCAAATAAAGTTCGATTTGTTGTATCAGTGTTAAAATCAAATGCTTTGTTTTGGTGGGAAGTTGAATCATTAGCCAGAATAGATGTCTTACATACATTATCCTGGACAAAATTTTTGGATTGGTTCAAGGATATTTTTGTCCTAAGACAACGGTACGACAAATGGAAGAAGACATTATGAAATTGGAATAAGGAAACAGAACAGTTCAAGAGTACACTGAAAAGTTTCTTAAATACTCCTGATTTGCTGAGCATTATATTTCATCAGAATCCAGGAAATTGGAGAGTTATATCTGGGGATTGAAACCCTCAATTAGAGAATTTGTAATTGATATGAACCCCAATACCTTCTCACTAACTGTAAATGCGGCCGAATAAAAGAACGGAATAAGAATCGGCAATCAGAAGGAAAAGTTATGGAGAAGAGAATATGGGAAAGGCCTTCATCTAACTTTCGAGGGCCAAAAGTAGTAAGATATGATAATAAAGCTGAATAAAAGGTCGGTGAAAAAGTCTGTACACAATGCCAACATGTTCATCAAGGTGAATGTAAGATGGACCCAAGAAAGTGTTATAAATACAGTGAAGCGGACCATTTTTCAAGAAGTTGTCCAGCCAACCGAAGGTGTTTCAATTGTAATTCCCCGGATCATATACGACCAAACTTTTCCGTTGTTAAAAACTCAACAATTGACAATGGGGAATAATGTGTCGGGTACTCAGGGAAGACCTACTGTGTCAAGAGGAGGGCACGGAGCGGCACAGGGACGGTCCTTCTAGATGACAAAAAATGAGGCAGAGGCATCACCAGATGTAGTAACAGGTACCTTCCTTCTGAATTTTATACGTGTTAAGGTGTTAATTTCCTCTGGTGTAAACTTTTCGTTTGTATCTCCATCGTTTGCTCAAATTGCATGTTTGAATTATGTTACTTGATGACAAATTAGTAGTTGATACTGCTAATAGTCATAGATCTGTTACTAGAGTATTCAATAACTGTATATTATTGTTATTGAGGGTTGTAAGCTACCGATTCGGTTATTTCCTATGTCGATGAAGGAATTTGATGTAGTGGTGGGAATGGATTGGTTGGCAGAGTATCAGGCCAATATTGTCTGTAATAAGAAAATGATCAGAATCACTTTGCCAGACCAAGGAATAGTTGTTATTTATGGTGACCGCCAGAATCACCACACTGTTATTTTGACTGTGATAAAAGCTCAAAAGTGTATCCGAAAGAAATGTCAGGGATATTTGGCATATGTAATTGATGTGAAGAAAGAAAAAGGAAAGGAGGAATTGATTCCAATTATTAATGAATATCCAAAAGTCTTTCAAGAGGATTTATCTGGATTGTCACCAGACCGAGTTATTGAATTCCGAATTAATCTCATACCAGGGGCTGCACCAGTAACGAAGGCACCGTGCCGGTTAGCTCTATCAGAATTGAAGGAATTGTTTGCACAATTAAAAGATATGACTGATAAAGGATTTATTAGACCCAACACTTCACCCTGGGGTGCTCCGGTCTTGTTTGTTTAAAAGAAAGATGGATCTATGCGAATGTGTATAGATTATTATGAATTGAATAAGCTGACAATCACGAACAAATATCCTTTACCAAGAATTGATGATTTGTTCGATCAACTAGTGGGAGCAAGTTAATTTTCCAAGATTGACTTAAGGTCGGGGTATCACCAGTTAAAAGTCAGGGAGGAGGACATCGCTACAACAGCTTTTCGAGCTAGGTACTAGCATCAAGAATTCTTAGTTATGTCATTCAGCTTAACTACTGCGCCCGCATTCTTCATGGATTTAATGAATAGGGTATGGTAGGAATATCTTCATAAATTCGTTATTGTATTTATTGATGATATTCTTATATACTCTAAGACCGAAGAGGAACACGCTGAAACATCGAGGAACACGCTGAAACATCGAGGAAAACGCTAAAACATCTTCGTCTGATATATTGGAATTGCTAAAAAGAGAAAAGTTGTCTAAATGTGAGTTCTGTTTAAGGGAAGTTCAGTTTCTGGGTCATGTCATATCAGAGGAAGGGGTAAAGGTAGATCCAACTAAAATCAAAGCAGTTGAAAAGTGGGAAGCTCCAAAGACTCCTTCTGAAGTCCAAAGCTTTTTGGGACTGGCAGGATACTATCGTAAGTTCATTCAGGACTTTTCTAAGATAGTCATTCCATTGACCAAATTGACTCGAAAGAACGTCAAGTTTCAGCGGGAGGAGGAATAACAAGGGGCTTTCCAACTATTAAAAGATCATCTCTGCAGTGCACCGGTGTTGACTCTACCTGATGGATCCGAAGATTTTGTAGTATACAATGATGCTTCAAAGCTGGGATTGGGATGTGTTTTGATGCAGAGAGGGAAGGTGATTTCTTATGCATCAAAGCGATTGAAAGATCATGAGAAGCAATATCCAACTCATGATATGGAATTAGCTGCGGTGGTGTTTGCTTTAAAAATCTGGAGGCATTATCTTTTGGGAACAAAATTTCAGATTTATACTGATCATAAGAGTGTGCAACATTTGTTCGGCTAGAAAGAATTGAATATGCGGCAGTGTCGGTTGATTGAACTTGTCAATGACTATGATTGTGAAATTTCTTACCACCCGGGAAAAGCTAATGTGGTAGCTGACGCTCTGAGCAGGAAAGAAAAGAGTGGGACTATTAAAGCAGTAGCAATGAGAATAAACTTAGTCCCTGATATTCGTAAAGAGATTCAAAGATGTCAAAAAGAAGATTTTGTCAAAACAGAAAGATTGGGTAAGATAATGTCAACTTTGGAACCGAACGATGAAGGAATTATGTGCTTTCAAGGGCGAATCTGGGTACCTTGTTTTAGGGATATCCGGAATACTATACTAAATTAAAGTCATAAGTCCCGATATTCTATTCATCCAGATACCAATAAGATGTACAAGGATTTGAAATCATTTTATTGGTGGCCCGGATTGAAGAGAGACATCGCCATATATGTGGAAAATGTATTTCATGTCTACAGGTAAAGATAGAGCATCAAAAACCATATGGAAGTCTTCAATCTTTGGAGATTCCTGTATGGAAATGGGATCACATTACAATGGATTTTGTCATAAAGTTACCTCGAACTCCAAAGGGGTATGACGCGATCTAGGTAATTGTTGATCGCCTATCTAAATGTGCGTATTTTCTACCTGTAAGAGAGAATTATTCTTTAAGTTGGCTCAGGTTTATGTCAAAGAGATTGTAACTAGACATGAAGTTCCACTATCTATTATCTCTGATAGAAATAGTCGTTTCACTTCAAAGTTCTGGGAAGGTTTACAGAAAGCTTTGGGGTCTAAAATTCGATTAAATACAGCTTATCATCCGCAAACTGACGGGCAGAGTGAAAGGACAATCCAGACTCTTGAGGATATGTTGAGAAGTTGTATCATTGACTTCAGGGGTTCATGGAAAGATCATTTTCCGTTAATAGAGTTTGCATGCAATAACAGTTACCACTCCAGCATCCAAGCGACACCGTATGAGGTATTGTATGGACTTAAATGTCGAACACCATTGTGTTGGAATGAGGTAGGTGAAAAACAGTTGACGGGTCCTGAAATTGTTCAAGAGACTTCTGAAAAGATTAAACAGATATGTGAAAGAATCAGAACAGCACAAGATCGCCAGAAAAGTTATGCTAATAATCGTCCAAAGCCGATTGAGTTTTGTGTAGGTGATTTTGTGATGTTGAAAGTGTCGCTGTGGAAAGGTGTTATCAGATTTGGAAAGAAGGGTAAACTCAGTCCAAGATATGTTGGGCCATTCAGAATATGTAAGCGAATTGGGCCACTAGCGTACCAGTTAGAGCCACCAGAAGAATTAAGTCTGATCCATAATACTTTCCATGTATCGAATTTACAAAAATGTTTAGCTAATCCAAGTCTCGCTATACCGCTATCAGAGGTTAAACTGGACAGTAAGATGAACTTTGTAGAAACACCAGAAGTTGTGATTGACCGAAAGATCAAAAGCAACTTGAGAATTGGAATAAAAAATAAGAGCAGAGTATTCGTGGCTCCTTAATTAAAGGAATTCCAGGATAGAATTCTTTTAAGGGGTGGATAATGTGATAACTGGATTCTGGTTATCACCCGAGCTAATTAATATGTGATTATTTGTTAAATATTATGTGACAGCATGATAAATTGCTATATTTGATCATGCTAGTATGAGAATTTTATGCATAGGAATTATATGCACAATGTGAAAGACATATATTATATATATGTATGTATGCATGCATGTGGGGGGGGGGGAAGGAAGGCTGTAGTAGCCGACCTTCTTATTTTGGAAAGTATATAAGGAGGGTCATAGCCTTCATCACATTTTCTTGCCATCTTTGGAGATGAGTGTGCGATTTAAAGAAGTATTGTCCGGATTGCTTCTGATTTGGAATCAAACGGATTCAAGTTGTGTTCAAACTTACCTCTAAAAGATTTTAAAGGTGAGTGGTTAAATGCTTACAAAACACATTAAATTGTATGTTTAAATTAAGTTTTGAAATGTTTACCTGACAATTGATAACTTTGACCGGATTATGTAAAATTAGATGTGTTATCCGGATTAGAGTAAACCGGACAAATGTTAAGCGATTTATGTATAAACCGGACAAAGGTTAAGCGGTTTAAAGTAAACCGGACATAGTCTCTTCCGGTTTAGAGTATAATCCGATCAAAGTGTTGGCCGGTTTATGTGATGAGCGATTTATGAACTTTAATCTTATGTTAAGTGTTTCAACGGAGAAGTAGGAATACGACTATGGGATGGCCGGTTTATGTAAATCGATAGAATGTCTCATGTTTCCTGGATTGTTAAATCGATCAAACCATGAATAGTGTTGTCCGGATTAGTAATTTGGACAAGGTTTTGGAAATTATTCTAAGTGGTAAATCAGACACAATGAGAAGTGCTGTCCGGATTGGTAGTCCAGTCAAGGTTTGACCGGATTATGTGTTGACTTATTATGTTGTTGATTCTTTTAAAACAAGAATACGGAAATTTGATAAAAATGATTTTGAACTGATAATATTCCATTGACTGCGGTCTATTCTATATGGAGTTGTTTTATGAAATACTTTGATGAGCATATCAGCATGATCAAATATAACAATTTATCATGCTATCACGTAATCATTTAATCACATAATCACATATTAATTACCTTGGGTGATACTCAGAACCCGGTTATCACATTATCCACCGCTGAAAAGAATTCCGTCCCGGAATTCCTTTAATTAAAAAGCCATGGGTATTCTGATCTCATCTTTGATTCCAATTCCCATGTTGTTTCTGGTCCTTTGTGAAACTTCCACTGAATTTTCACCAGACTTATTTTTTTTGTTTCTCAACAACCTGATCTTTCAGTCTATAACAGCTTCCGGTGTTTCTACAAAATCAACTTACTGTCTAATTGAATCTCTGGCAATGGTATAGCTAGATTCGAATCAGCCAAACATTTTCGCAGATTCGATACATGAAAAGTGTTTTGAATCAAACTTAGTTCTTCTGGCAGTTCTAACTGATATGCTACTGGCCCAATTCGTTTCCATATTCTGAATGGCCCTACATATCTCGGACTGAGTTTTCCTTTCTTTCCAAATCTGACAACACCCTTCCATGGCGAAAGTTTTAACATTACAAAATCACCTATACCAAACTCAATCGACTTTCGACGATTATCGGTATAACTTTTCTGGCAATCTTGTGCTATTTTGATTCTTTCGCAAATTTGTTCGATCTTTTCAGAAGTTTCTTGAACAATTTCAGGACCTGTCAACTGTTTCTCACCCATTTCATTCCAACATAACGGCGTTCGACATTTACGTCCATACAACACTTCATACGGTGCTGCTTGGATACTGGAATGGTAACTATTGTTATATGCAAACTCTATCAATGGCAAGTGATCTTCCCATGATCCCCCGAAATCAATAATATAACTTCTCAACATATCTTCGAGAGTTTGAATAGTTCTTTCACTCTGCCCATCAGTCTGCGGATGATAAGCTGTACTTAATCGGATTTCAGATCCCAAAGCTTTCTGTAATCCTTCCCAGAACTTGGAAGTAAACCGACTATCTCTATCAGAGATAATAGACAAAGGAACACCGTGTCTGGTAATAGTTTCTTTAATGTAAATCTGCGCTAGCTTTTCTAAAGAGTATTTCTCTCTTATTGGTAGAAAATGCGCAAATTTAGACAAACGATCAACAATTACCCAAATCACATCATACCCTTTTGGAGTTCGTGGTAATTTCATAACAATATCCATGGTAATGTGATCCCATTTCCATACACGTATTTCTAAAGATTGAAGACTTTCGTATGGCTTCTGATGTTCAATCTTAACCTGTAAACATGTCAGACACTGTTCTACATACCGAGCTATGTCCCTTTTCAATCCTGGCCACCAATAAAAGGGTTTCAAATCTCTATACATCTTATTGGTGCCTGGATGGATAGAGTATCGGGACTTATGACTTTCATTTAATATCATATTTCGGATATCTCCAAAATATGGTATCCAAACTCGTCCTTGAAAGTACATTAACCCTTCATCATTCTGTTCCAAGTTTGAGATCATCTTACCCAATCTTTCTGATTTGATAAGATCTTCTTTTATAGCTTCCTTCTGATATCTCAAAATATCTTTATGAATATCAGGGACTAAACTTATTCTCATTACCACCATTTTAATGGTTCCACTCCTTTCCTTTCTACTCAAAGCGTCAGCTACCACGTTGGCTTTTCCTGGGTGGTAAAGAATTTCACAATCATAATCATTAACAAGTTCAATCCACMGATGCTGTCGCATATTTAAATCTTTCTGGTTGAACAAATATTGTAAACTTTTATGGTCAGTATAAATATGACATTTCGTTTCCAAAAGATAGTGTCTCCGGATTTTCAGAGCAAATCTACTGCAGCTAACTCCATATCATGAGTTGGATACTGTTTCTCATGCTCTTTCAATTGTCTTGATGCATACGATATTACTTTTTCTCTTTGCATCAGAACGCATCCTAATCCTAACTTTGAAGCATCGGATGTATACCACAAAGTCTTCGGATCCATCTGGTAAAGTTAACACCGGCGCACTACAGAGGTGATCTTTTAATAGTTGGAAAGCTTCTTGTTGTTCTTTTTCCCACTGGAATTTAACATTCTTCCGAGTCAATTTAGTTAATGGCACAGCTATCTTAGAGAAGTCCTGAATAAACTTACGATAGTAACCTGCCAAACCCAAAAAGCTGCGTACTTCAGACGGTGTCTTTGGAGCTTCCCATTTTTCATCTGCTTCTATTTTCATTGGATCAACTTTTACCCCTGATTCTAAAATGATGTGCCCCAGGAATTGAATATCTTTTATCTAGAACTCACATTTAGACAATTTGGCATACAACTTTTCTCTTTTCAACAATTCTAGTATCAGACGAAGATGTTTGCATGTTCTTCTTCAGTCTTAGAGTATATAAGAATATGATCGATAAATATTATAACAAATTTATCAAGATATTCCTTACATACCCTATTCATCAAATCCATAAAGGCTGCAGGCGCATTAGTTAGACCGAATGACATAATTAAGAATTCGTGATGTCCATACCTTGTTTTGAATGCTGTTGTGGCAACATCCTCTTCCCTGACTTTAAGCTGATGATGTCCTGACCTCAAATCGATTTTGGAGAAATAACTTGCTCCTACTAGTAGATCAAACAAGTCATCAATCCTTGGTAAAGGATATTTGTTTTAATTGTCAACTTATTCAGTTCACGATAGTCTATACACATTCGCATAGACCCATCCTTTTTCTTAACGAATAAGACCAGAGCACCCCAAGGCGAAGTGTTGGGCCTAATAAATACCTTATCAGTTAAATCTTTCAACTGTGCCATCAATTCTTTCAATTCAGATGGAGCTAAAAGGTATGGTGCCTTTGCTACTGGTGCAGCTCCTGTTACAAGATCGATTCGGAATTCAATGATTCTATCTGGTGGCAATCCAGATAAGTCTTCTGGAAAGACTTCTGGATATTCACTAACAATCGGAATCGATTCCTCTTTTCTCTTCTCTGTCTTCAGATCAATTACATATGCCAAACATCCCTGGCACTTCTTTCGAATACTTTTCTGGGCTTTCATTACTGACAAAATATTGATATGATGATTCTGACGATCACCATAAATAACAACTGTTCTCTAGTCTGGCAGAATAATTCTGATTATTTTCTGATTACAAACAATGCTAGCTTGATACTTTGCCAACCAGTCCATACCTACTACTACCTCAAATTCTTTCATTGGCATCGGAAATAACTGAATCGGAAGTTCACAGTCCTCAATAACAATAGTACAGTTATTGTACACACTAGTAACAGTTTCTTGACTATGGTTATGGTTACGGTTACGGTTACGGTTACGGTTACGGTTACGGTTACGATTATGATTATGATCATGATTACTACTACTATTATTATTAATATGAAGATATGATATCTTCATGGTTAAGAAAGAATGGATATTTAAAATAATAAACCCACAGCCCAGTGAGAATTTTATATTACTTGATCACACCGCCTTTGGTAAGTACATAAAAAGAGGATAAAAGGTAAGGCTTATCTTATCATTCCTTTCAATATATTTTTGAGAGAAAAAGGTGTGTGAGTGGGGCGGTGGAGGTTGTTTTGAGAAAATTATTGCATCAAAAGTATCTTAGAGATTCTGTGTTTTTTTTGAAAGAATTGCTGTGTGATTTAGGCATCAAATCTATACTATTTAAGGTGAGTTTTTGATACTAAAACCTTTATATGATGTTATTTAAACTATTAGATTTTGATAGTTGGATATCTGGGAAAGGATTGATAAAACTGTTTTCTAACAGTTTAATGATGCGTTTCTATGATTTTAGTTTTGGAAACTGTTTTGGGAAAAATAAGAACTAATTTACTCTTTTCAAACAGTTTGAGAATTATATCCTATTTTAAGGATTTAATGGGGATTTTGAGTTTGGAAAAGATATTGGAAAGAACTGGTAGTTCTTGTATTTCAAGGTTTTAAAATATTAAACTGTTTTGATACCATTATTGGTTAAAAACTATAGAGGATATTCCTTCAAGACGGTTGTGACTTCGGTCTGTCTTTGTTTGGGATTAATCTATATATTTTGTGGATAAAACTATGGAGAATGTTTCATCAAGACGGTTGTGACTTCGGTCTGTCTTCGTTTGGAACTAATCCATAGATTTTGATGAGGAAATAAGGGTGGCATATCAAGGAGAGGTGTACCATGGGATAAGAGTGGAATATCAAGGGGAGGTGTACCTTCGCTTATAAGGGTGGCATATCAAGGAGAGGTGCACCTTTGGATATAAGGGTGGCATTTGTGTGTGGAAACATTATAGCTCTTGCTACTATGTCTCTTAAGATTACAATGGACTTGAGTTCTTAGTTCTTCATGATTTGAGGACTCAGAGATGTTGTTCTTATTAGAAATGATAGTATTGATGTTATTGAGAAGGGAAAAACTTGGCCTATGGCCAATGGTTTTGGATAAACTCTGTTTTGAAACAAGTGTTTGATTTAAGAGGAACCAGAGAGGCTCTGGTTGTTCCTTGAAAGGAACCAGAGGGGCTCTGGTTGGTCCTCATAGTAGAACTAGAGGGTTTTGGATGTTGAATTGAGAATTATACAAGTCTTCTGCTAAAGTTTTTCAAGAGGCTCTGTATCTATTAGATAAGAGCTCTGTGTCTAAATCACACTTTAAAAAGATATTTCAAAGATTTTTACACTTAGAAATTTTCCTTACAAAGGAAGAAAGACCAGAGGGGCTATGGTTGGCCTATGCGTTGGACCAGAGGCTCTGGTTGGTCTTGCATTTTGAGCCAAAAGCTCTGGCTAGTAGAACCAGAGCTTTGGTCAAACAAAATCCTTTTAAAAAACATGTTTTTTTAGAATGCTATTTTATTATATAAGGTGTTGGTCTATGAACGTTTTGAGAGTTTTGCTTAAGTAAGAGGCTCTGGTTGGGTTAACTAGAAGCTCTGGTAGAGGAACCAGAGGGGCTCTAGTCCTCTTGTTGTTAAAATATTTTCAAAGTCTGGTCTATGGAACCAGAGGTCCGATGGACACAAACAGAATGTGGAATTATATTTCATTAAGTGAAATGATTTTATTTGAGTAATGTTTTGGTGATATTCATGATAACTACATGTGAAAAGGGATCTCACTAGACCTATAGGTCTAACCTCATTTTGTGTTTTCAAATATGTATTCCAGGAAATGCTAAGTATAATGATAGTAAGGGAAAAGGCAAATTGTGAAATATCTCTCTATGTGCTTAGCCTTATGAAGATCAATGGATGTATTTTGATACTAGATGATATGTAGTACTATTGATCCCAGATCTCTCAATAACACAAATACTTAAGTTAAGAATAACCTAAATATGTCATGTGAATGAATAAAATGAAGAACACTCATGAACACAAAATGAATATTCAAAAATATACTGAGTGCTGAATGATTCACTTTATTCCAAATGATTGTGTAAAAAGCGTAACCGATTACAAGAGACCTAATGCCTATTTATACTAAAAAGCTAAATAAGGAGATTGCTATCCATGGAAGATATTATGCAAATCTCTTAGGAATAGGAAAGCTTATCTAGACATGGAAAGTAAATAAAAGCAAAGTAAATCTTTGAGAATCTAGCTGTTGATTTGTCATCTTTAGCTGTCTTCTATGGGGCGTTGTTCAACCAAGTCTTGATATCATCTTCATCGGGTGCCTCTGGTTGAACTGATGTGGAAGTCTCCAAGTGTTGGTAACTAGAGGGGTTATGAAGATGTGCAGTTCATCGCATCTCTGGTCGTTCATCGGCCTTCTGGTTGGACACTTAGTCGTTTTGCCTGGTAGTCTTCCATCGGCCTTCTGGTCTTTCATACTTGTTGTTTTTCATTACTTTTACAAATGTGAATTATGCGGTCTAACAATCTCCCCCTAAGTAATGAAAAAACAAACATTGGCTAATCTATGAACATTCAAAGGATAAATGAAAGACATAGGCTAATCTAAAAGATGAACATCCTTTTGCCAAAAAATTTCATTAGACAAGGTGTTGGATGAATTCTTACAAGTGATGGAATAAAAATGAAATTACATGAAATACTTCATTCATGGTCTCCTTGAGATATCTTCCAGAAATGCATCATCAGTCCTATGTATCAGATGACTGTGGATATCATGAATGAGTTGTTGACCCTCTCTCATCGGCACGTGAGGTCTGCCTAATCTATCTCTGATGACATTTTGAAACCATTCAAGTGTTGTGGTTGAATACTTGAATGCCTCAGTCAGTCTAAATAATTTCTTCGCACCAAACTCATTTTTGAACACTAATCCGAGCTCTCGTTGAGTTAAGACTGAGGCAGATTTTTTCTCTTGTAGGCCTAGAAAGTCTTCGTCTGGAGGAGTGCAGGAGAGCCTTTCGATGCCGAGTTCAAGAGCAATTTAAAAGTCGCTCTTTGCTTTGTACTTTACCAAGGTCTCCATCACTTGTATTATCGCTCGATTTGCCATCCCAAATCTGATCCCTTGATCCTGTCACTGAGCTGTGTGTCCATATAGATCAATCAATTCCCATGGATTGAGATTGATCAAGTCATTGTCATTGAAGATGCTGACCTTCCTATGGGCTCGCTCCACGGTGTACTCAATGTATTTGATTGCTCGGTTAGCGAAGGTTCTCATTTTGATGTCTAGAACCGTCTTGATTCTATCGTTCGAGAAGACGGCTTGTGCTGGAAAGGTCGTTTGTCTTAAGAACCTATGGTGCAAGAGATTTATCGACTCTGGTGAGAGCATAGGAGGATTGAGTACCAAATTTTCATCACGATCGTGGTAAAGGTACTGATGGATATTCTCCATCATTACTGGTTCCCTTGGTGGCATCTCTGGACGTCTCCTCAGCGACTCGAAGTTGGCAATAATCTCATTGACTACGTCTTGAGGAGGATGCCTTGATGAGGAAGGGATGTCCTCTGGCACTTGTGATGGTTGAGTGATGGATGGTTGATGTTGGGTGATCGGTTGTGTTTGGGTTGAGGTTTCTATGTGGGTTAAGGGTTGTGTATGGGTTGAGGGTTGAGGTGATGGTATGGGTTCTGGTTGTGATGGTTCAGGCTGGGTTGGCTCATGTCGAGGTATTTCTGGTTTAATGGGCTCTAGTTGGGGTATCTCTGGTACAATGGGCTCTGTTTGGGTTGATGGTTGTTGAGGTAAGGTAGGTTGGGTTATGATGGGTTCTAGTTGAATGGGTAGGGTGATGGAAGGTTCTATATGAGGAGGTGTTGGTGATGGAGTAAAGGGTTGGTTAATTTCTGGATGAGGGGTAGGTGGGTTTTCATTGGATGAAGAACTCACCTCGATTGGTGAGAACTCATTCACTTTGGGTGTGTGTTCTTAGGTGCTAGCTATGGGAACATGTACATTATATACATCTGCAGAGGGCTGAGCCTCTGGTTCCCTAGCTTGGGTTCCTTGGGATGTTGAGGTTTGGTTGCTTTTAGGTGGTGGTGGTGGTGGTGCAACGGTTTCCGTTGGTTGTTAAGCCACGTTCTCCCACTGATGAGGACCTAGACCATGATCATCTTGGTCAACATCCTCATGCATCTGCCTCTTAAGGCGGCGGTTCGATAAGCAGGAGGCAATGCTGCGCTTCTTCCATATCCTCATGTGCTTGGCAAGCGTATGCAGTTGCTCTCTTTTGCATCGTTGTTCCATTGTGCGAAGATGAGTGTTTGTACGGTCTTGCTGTTGGATGAGACTCTTCTTCAACGCATTGGTTGGCTCTATAGCTCTGGTCGCAAACTTTGCACTTATCTCGTTGAACGATGAGATAAGTGCCTTTGAGAGTACTCTTATGTCGGCTTTGGTTGAAAAGTCTGTTTAGGTGGTGGATGGTGAGGCGGGAGGACGAATTGTAACAACCCACATATTTCATATACACATAATTCACATCATCATACTCATAAATACTGTAAACAGTATTATTACAAAACATGGATTAACAAAAATGTATCTTTAATACATATACGAACAAGCTATTTTCAACGTTTAAACTTTTCCCTTGCCTTTATCTTGCAAATTACGTTGACCTGCAAAACAGGTTAGTCCAACAACTGAGCGTTAGACCAAAGAGGTCTAGTGAGTGTATACATCTCATACAAATATTATACATTCCAAACAATCAGTTTARAATCAAACCTGTTCTGAAACATAAGCATATTTTATGTTTCTCGCGGTTACACCGCCAATACAACCCTCTCACGGTTACACTGTCATTACATCTCTCTCGCGGTTAGACCGTCATTACATCTCTCTCGCGGTTACACCGCCATTTCATCTCTCTCGTGGTTACACCGCCATTTCATCTCTCTCGCGGTTACACCGCCATTTCATCTCTCTCACGGTTACACCGCCATTTCATCTCTCTCGCGGTTACACCGTCATTACATCTCTCATGCGGTTACGCCGCCATTTCATCTCTCTCGCGGTTACACCGCCATTATATCTCTCTCGCGGTTACACCGCCATTACATCTCTCTCTTGCGGTTACACCGCCATTTCATCTCTCACGCGGTTACACCGCCATTACATCTCTCTCGCGGTTACACCGCCATTTCATCTCAAAAACATTTCAAAAACATTCCTTCTTTTTATCTAGACTTGAAGTCCGGTCAATCTTGTCCGGATAACAAGTACGGTCAAAAACACTTAAAATAAATTAACATCTTTGTCCGGATTACAAATCCGGACAATACTTCACTTTCATTGATAACCGGTTTAAAGATAAACCGGACAATATATGGCCCAACCATTGACCGGTTTAAAGTAATCCGGTCAATACAGCGCACAACACTTGAGTGGTTTAGAATTAAACCGATCACCTCTTGGCCGGTTTAGATGAATATCCGGTCACCTCTTGGCCGGTTTAGAAAATATCCGGACAAGGCACAAGCGGTTTAATTGTCCGGATTACAATCCGGACAACACTTGAATGGTTTAAGCAAGAACTTCTCATAAAATATAACAAAATTCATGAAAACCAGTTCCAAATGCTTATCAAACTGTATGTAAGCAATTAATAACCAAAGCTCTTAATACACTCACCTTTAGAAATTGAAAAGCTTTTGAAATCCTCTTCTTCCCGTGCAATCCTCTTGATTCTTCAGAGCAAATTTCTAAATATGGTATGTGTGTGTATCTCCTTTTCTCCACAAAAATCTATTTATATATAAACCACTTCAAAATGGTGGGCGGCTCTCTAGCCGACTTCCCATTTCTTAATTAAAATAAAAGAAAAATTTTGAATTATCTCTTATATATATATTACACATATACATACAAACCTGTATATATATATATATATATATACATATATATATATATATAACAACCAGAATATTACAATATTCCCTCCTTAAAAGAATATCGTCCCGGAATTCCATTAAGTAAACAGATAATGATATTTCATCCTTATTTCCGATTAAGATTCCCAGGTGACATCTGGTCCCTTATGATAACGCCACTGAATCTTTACTAACCCAATCTCTTTGTTTCGTAACTTATTTACTTTGAAATCAGTAATTTGTTCAGGGATTTCTTCAAAACATAATCTCTCATTTACCTTAATCTCAGGTAATGGCACTGCCATATTTGGACTTATTAGACACTTCCTCAAATTTGACACATGAAACGTGTCATGAATTCCACTTAATTCCAAAGGAAGTTCTAACTTATAAGCCACTTCCCCAACTCTTTCAATAATAGAGAATGGTCCAACATACCTTGAACTTAACTTCCCCCTCTTTCTAAAACGTACAATACCTTTCCAAGGTGATACTTTTAACATTACTCTATCACCTATTTGAAACTAAATCGGCTTCCGACGTTTATCTGCATAACTTCTTTGTCTATCTTGTGCCGCTTTCATTCGTTCCCGTATTACTCCAATTTTATCTGCAGTTTGCTGAACTAACTCAGGCCCAGCTAACTGTTTTTCACCTATTTCATTCCAGCATAAAGGAGTTCTACATTTTCGTCCATACAGAACC